>NW_022280127.1:625458-721904 GCF_004355925.1 Anarrhichthys ocellatus
GGGGGGCTATATCTATTGACTGCTGGGTCTATTGACTGCTGTTCACTTATACTGCTGGATTCTGGATACACCAATGTTACGACCAAACTCTTTTTCACTGACTTGCAGCACATCTGGGACTGGGAGCCAAGCAATCAGCCTGCTCTGATTGGGCAAATGTTCCATACAGCCATTGAATCAGAATCTGGTTTAAACGGTTTATTGCTGATTGGTGCAGGCCCCCCCCCCCCCACACACACACACACACACACACCCATCAGCTGGGAGCCAATCAATCGTCCCCTTCCCAACAGACAGGCATTGCACTAGTGGTTAGAACACAGACAACATAATCTCCTCAGCCTTAGTGAGTAGGAGCTAAGCTAGCAAGAATCCGACACTTGATGTGCTTTACAATAGTGATTGGATACTGGTCACCAAAATGCACATGCAACACTAAAGCAAAGGCTTTTTCCCTCAGCTTTTGTATTAATAGTCTCCCTGCTTACTGTCGATTGATTTTCAGGTTTCACTTCGATTTTAATCAATTTCGATTATCTTTTATTGCATTTTTTCTTGTTCAAGATTTCACTCACTTTAAAACTGAAATGCATTCAGACCCTGCTCCTATCGACAGCTCAACTCAAGCTGACAGTGTAATTATTGGGCCATCACCTCTTCCCAGGATAGCCATCTATCAAGGACCACTACAGGTGTGTGTATTCATCCTACATCCTACATGCAGAGTACAGATGTGCTTCGGATCCAACCACGGGCTGCAGAAACAGATCAGCCACACATGCCCTCACTTCTACAGCATGGGAATGTTGCCCTGTTCACACCTGCCACTAACATGTGTCTTGCATGATCCGATCAGAAGTGGACAGCTGTTCACATCTGGCATTATAATGTGTGTCTATACGAGGGACCACTTGTGATCAGATCTCACTTCCCTGCTCGATATGAAAATAATCCTAATTTCCGTTTGCAAAGACCAAATGCATTTATGTGTTTCACCGGCAAAGAGACAACCATACATTTCCTGAACCTAGTATGCCAGAGATAACAGAAGAAGAAGAATTCAAAACACAACAGACTGAGAATGGCATTACTTTGAGAAGATACCTAGTCATAAACCAAAGTATTGGACAAACCAACAAGTGAAAACTCAGAGATCACCAGTCATTACAATTCATCGTGAAGGGAACCTGAATATCTTTATCATATTTCTAGACTTCTTTCAAACTCAATAGTATTACAGTAATAGATATTTCTCACATTACCAAAAAATGGTGACCTCATAGTGGCCACAGTCATTAGGGTTCATCCTCTGGGCAGTCAACCTCATAACGGTGCTAAAGGAAAAGTCAGCAGACCACCTAAATCCATGGGACTCGTCCTCCACGCCAATCGATCTAATAGTCGTGGAGGTACAGCCTTGACCAAAGTGGCAGACCGACTGACCAACCAACATTGCCGTCCAAAGAGCCACAGTGTTAGCCTAGCTAAAAATACATCAATCCAGCTGTGTACTGTCTAACAGGAGCAACAGGATCTATTGAGTTCATGCTCAGCCCAGAGACATTGAACAGGATGGCATATTGTAATGCCAGAGCCTGAATGCATGCCTACATGTCTCTCTCCTATAGTGCTTTGTGTTTCTTTATGGCCACAAACAGAACTGTCCGCTATGCACCACCTAGTGCTTACACGTCACACATGCCCCTTTTAGAAACAGGCCTGTGGCTACTCACAGGCAGGCGTGTATCATCTCCAGTTCAGCTCAGCTGCATGACATTTCCTCACAATTTGTATGCTGCATTTGCTTATTCGCTGTTCCCCATTTACTCTCAGATTATTTGTAAATGTGTAAAAAGTGTTTATATGTACTACACATTATTTCTGATCATGTTGATATCAATGTTGTAGGTTTTTTAGACTGAATCTGATGTTTATCATTTACACTACATTTGGCTATTTTTAGGCAGAATCATGAAATGCTAATGTATCCAAATTAAATGAAAGGAATTTGGGATTCTCCACTGAAATGACCTGGTTCCAAACCATAATTTAGGGAAATACAATTTACAGAAAATATAATTATATGATTAAATTACAATTTGGACTTATGATATATTTATATATGGTATTTTGTATGTTGTCACAATGTCAGGGTTGGTTGGCTCCATTGATTTCTGTGACTTTTGTGCTATTTTTGTCCTGTTTCTGCTCCAAAAAAACACAACATGAGCATAGCGAGCTGAATTGATCAAATAGTCAGGGCTTGATGTTTTTCTACCTACCTAATATTTATATTTACAGATATTATCTGCTAGTTAAAGACTAACAAACACAGATGCAGAGTAAGCAGACTGAAGAAAGCAAGCCCTTGGCCATGGGGTTTTTAAACGATCTCTTTAAAAAAAGAAAAAGATCCATCTCTATTCACTCCCTGGCCCATGAATTCAAGCTGAATTAATCTTTATCACCATTGGATTGTTTTTTAACAAATGGTAGTACGTTTTTGGAATGCGTAACATAATAAATACAAAAATGAAGGCCATATATTCTAAGTCCCTTCAGATGCAAAGCACCCAAAGGAACTGGCTCTCCCACAAATGCAAATTGGTTCATAAAATATCCTTGCTGATAATGACTACAAAGGAGGCACTCAGAAGCTTAAGTTAGTGCTTCACTTCCAAAAATAATTCTTCATTCTTTGAACGGAACAGGTTTTTACAGCTCCGGTCAAACCATAAGAAGCTCTCTTCTGTCAGGCACGCTCGAGCTGATGGTGAATGCATTGAAATGTCAAACTCTCATTGTCAATGATGAACAACAACGCCCTGCTATCTCAATCTAAAATGTACTTTTCTCAGATTTCAACTAGTGCAGTTGACGTAGTTTAACTGGCATCATTTTAAAAGTCTCCAGTTCCACTCCACTATTTTCCAGTGATTCCCCACTCATTGGCTACAATTGGCAGCAACACTGCAGAAACCTGACAGTGGAGAATTCCCTAAGGTGTCATTGACAGGTCTATCCACAGTCTTCCTTTAGTGTTCCCTCAGGCGTGGTAGTCAATGTGAGAGGCTAGCCTGGGCAGCAATCAGCCCCTTGAGGCTCTATACTGCCTGCCACAAATCACCGTCACCACGGGCCTTGTCCCTCCCATTCGACCTATTTCAAACACGTAAAACATGCGCATACAAATGATCACATCTTCAAAGCGTGACAGAACGCTCTCTAATAAGCCTTGACAGTTCCCCTCATTGCAATTCAAAACATACCGTATTTATCCTGTCTGTTCAAAAGGAAGACAGCTTCAGCTGGTAGCATTAGTTATTAGTACAGTATGCAAAGGCTGGTGGAGCTACAGTCCCTGCTGGTGCTTATTTAGACATGGCAACAAAATGGCCATTGGTGCATCCTTGGGAAACATCAGTCCGCAAATATAACGAGTCCCATTTAAAAGTCCAGCTTCTGTTAAAATTTGCATTTCGAGGTGAATTACATCATAACTGCTACAACGCTATGTTTCCTCATACAGTGGCGTATGTCTTACGAAAAGTTATTCTTCATTTTTGGTGCTTTTTCTACCAAATCTCCAGCAACATGTGTCCATCTCCACTGGTTACACGCATACAGTCTTCTCAAAATAAACTTCCGTCTTCACAGGAAACAACTTAGTTAGGTTTAGGCAACAAACTGTCTTAGCTGAGCTGAGGAAAATATCGTGACATAAATCAACATTGACTTTATGAACAGTGGTCTCCTGGATGAAAGATCCGCATTTGTTGGACCCATCCCCCCTTTGTGGGCTTTTGTGATCTTTTGTACTTCATTGTTCATGACTACGTGCATAACATAGGAAATTATTTCGTGGGATATCTTCAAATGACACCACTTTATTTTTCATAAGTATAGCTACAAATGCTGGATGAGAACAAACTGTCCCATGTCACAGGGAAATGTGGCTTTTCCAATGCAAATTTTAGAGGACAAACTTAATTCATCCATTGTGGTTTTTTTTTTTTTTAGCTTTTTACAATATCTGCACATGGTGGCTAGGCTGTGGTTAAGACAAGGGAAGATGGTGGTTGTGTTAAATAAACTTTACGCCATCGTAAATGTTGCGATTAGCGTAGGGTTGTGGGAGTGTAAATCAAATGGCCCAAACACTGAAGTCCTATGAGTGATCGTCTCAGATACAAAAAAATCACGTTTACTTTCAATAGCTAATGTTGTGACTCACCACTCAAAATGGCGGCTGAGCCATTTAACTCAGGAACCTAAACTTCTCCCGACTTGGCATTACCAATGCAATCGCCAGCTAACAAAGGAATCCCTTTTTCCCCATGGACTTGGTAACGTAACTGGGCCAAGCACAGCACAGCATTAGCACAGTAATGGCACATGACTCATTTTCTAATAACCAGACCTGCCCATACCTGCGTCCCCAACACTAACCAGCATGCAAGACTTATTGAAACAAATGAATGGGGGGACTGACAAAACTGAATAACCTATGTGAGTACAATGGTTAGCGCTCTTTCCAAGCGGGGCTAATGAATGACTGATATTAGCAAGAAGCTATTGTTTAGTTGCATAGAACAATCACTACGGTCTAATCTTTCATACATCCATTGTTTTGCAGTAGCTGTTCTGCAAACACCTGCCACTATCTATTGTTAAACCCAGCATCTCTGTATTCTTTACTCTGTGCTTTGCAAAGTGCTTTGTGTTGGGAGATTAAGACAAATAGTTTTAAAGTCTCCTGAGACTGGGCAAAAGACTTCCATAAAGTGACACTGTCTTAGCTCAAACAGGCCAAAAAGGCACTCTGTCAATCCGTTTTATAGTCTCCAGAGATGATTAGTTTATCAGATGCCATTTTGGATGATGGCGTTTTCAGACGTACAGTGACTCCGATTGGTCAAACAACTCTCAGAATGCTTTTAACGGATTCAGAAAACAAACTCAGAAAATCTAACCAGTTCCGAAACATAAGATTGACATGTGAGATCATATCTATTTTTAAAAATGGAACAATTTGGGACGAAACATACGGACTTGATGTGCAAGTGCCTTTGGGCAATTTTTGGTTAAGGTTTAGAAAAGATTGTGGGTGTGGTTAACAAAAGGATAACGTTAATAACATGTTTATGACTGTTCACAAACTTCAGTCTCCTGCGTAAAAGTCAAATGAGTTGACTTTCATGGCTTATCACCCCCCTCCCCCCCCACAGCAACCTTACTCTCTGCCTCACTATATATCACAAGTCAATCAACAAGAAGCACCATTCCATCTGTCACACTGTGAAAAGTCATCTAGATGTTGAATGTGTTAAAATGTCAAACTCTCGTCAGTGATAAATATCAAAACCCTGCTATTACAGACTAATATTTACAATGTAATATGTACATTATGAATTAATGCGGGCAGTGAATGACACTATATATTTTTGTCTCTGTGAGGCTTGTGTCAGAAGCTGGTTGAACCATAAGTGGTTTGGAAAATGGGAAACTTCATATTTTGCACAATATTGGAATAAAGCTGACATTGCAATATTGGGTTTTTTTCTGCATTATATACTGTAATATGAAAAAATTTGTGCTGGGCAACGATTAAAAGATTTAATCGCGATTCATCGCATGGATTTTTTGCGATTAATCGCATTGTTATGGCAAAATTCAATAATTAATTCTTAATTAACTTTTATTTTAAAAGTACTGCTATATGAACAAAAGTGCAATAACATTTGGTTTGCAAACACTTTAATCAAATAAGGTTATTTTTAACAGCAGTATTCCCTTTACACAGTAGCAGTTATACAGTTATAATGATTCTGATAATAGATATTCAGCCGGTGTTCATAACTTTATCTTCATGTGTGTAAGAGATGCAATGTTAAATTCTCAGTAGCGATAACTAAATGATATGCTTATTATACATATTACAAACAAAACACTTTAAAAACTCGACAATATGTATTTTAATATTGTCACTATTGTAAATTGTTTGATTGCATGATTTACTTTTATTGTGAAGAGCATGAAAACGGAAGTGCTTTTACTTTGAAGAGACAGGAAGTAGAATGGTACGTGTTCTTTAAGCTAACAATATTGATGATAAGTAGAAAACCACTTGTCAGGTGCAAGAGCGTGTTGTGTTCACTGTAACACTGTAATACTGCAGTTCAGACAGTAAAGTGTTCCGTTCAAACAAGACGTGTCTTGGTCCTCACTAGGAGCTCCACTTCACAACAGTCACGTTTGATCTGGAACGAGACGATCGCGCTCGCGTGTGTGTGTGTTTGTGAGACAAGAGTGAACGACGGTGACTGAGTGTAGGAGGGGTTATGGACCCGGGGGGGGAGAAGGAAGTGACGCCACACGAACACAGCTGTTCACTGCTTGCTGCCTGGTTCTTGTGTTAAAAATGTGGCTTAATAATAAATAAATAAATAACTGCGTTAACGCGCGATATAATTGTCGGCGTTAATTAATGAATGCGTTAACGCGATAATAACGCGTTAACTTGCCCAGCGCTAGAAAAAATACAATCATTTTCACCCTCTAGGGGGCTCTGTGTTCATACCCTACCAGAAGATTTATTTCATTTTAAAATCAAATGCAACAATGTGGTGCACTTTGAGAGCAAAATTGAAGATGCGCTCTTGAACACGTGTGTCTGTGATTGAAGACGGGTCGGCGGGATCGCTGACATTGCCGCAGACCTGAGGACTGGCAGTCGTGCTGGGAGAGGTCACATGAGGAAGTCCTCCCATCCAGACCGTTCGTCCCTTTCCCACCGAAGTAAATCCCCCATGCGGACAGAGTGGACCCCACCCGTTGAGAAGTGTAAAAAGATTTTCGGATTGTTATGAAACCGTGGCGGGCCTACCGAGACTGTAGGTAATTAATGGGAAACACTGGATTGGTCAATAGAAAATGACAACCATGTGAGTTTTCCTTTTGAATCATGCAGGAAATATGTTGTAGCACATAGTGTTTGCCTTACTCGACATCACATGTCCTCGATGTGATGCACATGCACACATCTCGATGTCTTTGCTAAGAAGATAGATTGTGCAGCCCTACGGTGAGGTATCGACACAGGGAATGACCAATCATAACAGTAGACCAAAATCTGACACTGCTTCATTTACATTATTTCATTTAAAGCATCACAGGGTGGCAAGGTTGGTAACATTGTTGTACTAGCAGGACTTTGGATATGGTTCTAAGTTTGACCCATAAGAAGACAATTCAATTTTTCCTTTAAGGAAAAATATCGTGGCTATAAAACAGACTAAATGGACGTCATGGAACATATTTCTGAAAATATTTTTTAAATACTACCTCCTAGAGCCAAAGATCTGAAATGTTACATATACTGTATATCACAGTGGGCGTTTACGTATAAATCTATTACTCATTTGAAAATCAATCAACGTGGCCTGTTTTTTGTTTAGTAACAAAGTTATGCCTTTTTATTTACAAGAATGTCTTCTCCTTGGAGGGTATTCAGTGCATCCTGAACACTGTATCGTTCATTCTAAGCCACACTGCAAAAAAACAATGAAATTACTTTGAAATAAGATCAAAACAGGAGTTAAATCTCGTTTGTTTCTGTGTCTTATTTACTGATATGCAAAAATAATGTCACAATACACATTACTAATAATTGAATCAACATGACATTGTTTTATGTTCATATTTGTTTAAATGTCTTTTGAATTCAACAACAGAACATATTTTAATGAACAATAATTGAATTAGGTCAATGAATTGAGCAGCTCATTACTATTTGTCTTTATGTGACAAATACGTCACATCGGTTTTTCTGAGACTATTATAAGTTTAAAAGCCTGATGTGACATATCTGTCACAACAATATTTTCATAACTTTTTAAATACAAGTTAGTTTGACAAACATGGTTAGAACAGTTTAGATGTAATGTAGGACATGTTATGAAAGCATAAGAATTGTTAAATGTGTCTTTAGCAACAAAAACAAGCTTTATAGAATTAGACCAGCCAGGCAGCCATTTTGGAAGTGATGTCATGGGTACCCAAATTAACTGTCACATGACCTCACCAGGATATTCAGTATGTGTCACTTTGGGACTTCAAGAGTTAAAATCAAGGATAAAACTGTACAAGGAACTTTCCAGGATATTTAAAGTGTCTGTGACAACTGTGTCACCGCGGGTTCTTATGGGTCAATCAAGGTTCTTTTCTTATTTGTTTTAATACTTTCCTCCCAGCGCCACGCCTAATCACCAAATAAAGATAGAAAATGGAAAGAGAAGAAAAGAATCCTGGAAAGATAGCATTCTTGAAATGATCTGACCAGTGGGAAGCTGTCGGGAATGACCTGTGGTTCTGACTGCGCTGGAGGGCTAAATATTGTTCAAGTACAGTGTGTGGAAGCAGAAAGCAGTGGGAATTTTCAGTGCCCATATTTTCCCATCATTCTTTCGCCATGTAATGGCTCTGTGATTTACAACAATACAGCAGGAGCTCCGGGAATGGCCCGGCCGTTTTTACACCGTACACTCATTAGCTGCTCAGTGGAGGGATTTGTGCAAACCACTTTATGTGAAAGCAGCTGCCAGGCTTTGTAACCAGTAGGGACGAAGGACAAAGGAAGCAACACCTCTGAGAGAGATTGTCATGCTTTTAAGGGTCCCAGTTGGCTACAGAGCAGGCAATTGTCAACCTCCAAGAAGGCCAAGTGCCTGTCAATTTACCTGCTTTCTTCTCTTTCTTCTCTTGATGTTCTCCCTGGGGCCTACGGATGCTGGCTGAGGCCAGATGATATGCCAACCCTTGATCGTTTTATTCCCCGTCATTTACATATTCACTTTGTTCTGTGTTGCATAATATTGGAAATCACGTCTTGCTGTTGAAAAAGGCACCTCTGTAAGTACAGCGTACAGATGCACAGGGTTTTTAACCAAGAGCATGCCATTGAAACAAAGACGACTTTAAAACACTCAGTGCCCAAATATCCTCCATAAAATCATGGGCAAGATCAACGCTGTTAGCATGCTTCTCATTTTAGCAAGCTAGCCTCATGGCTCTTCTGGGGCGATGTCATTCAGCCGGTCAGTCCCCCACTTTGGTCCAGACTAAAATACCTTGTTTGATTGTAGCACATTTAGTTTGAAGGACATTCATGGTTCCCAGAGGTTACATCTTAATGACACATACATGTTGCCGCTAGGATGGTTTGTAATAGCATTAGACATCTCTTATTTTTTCTTCTTGTGCCATCATCAGGTCAAAACTTCAAGTATGACCAAATACCTGCAGAGCTAATGACATTCCCATCAGCCTCAGCTATACTTTGTGTTTAATGCTGATTAATACATGCAGGCATGCAAGACACGTATCACCTAGTTACCTATAAACACGTATCATTCGTTTACAACAATCACATATAGCACAATAACAAACAACCTGAGAGACATCTCAAAAACCTGTGTGTGTGTGTGTGTGTGTGTGTGTGTGTGTGTGTGTGTGTGTGTGCGTGTGTGTGTGTTGTGTAGCACCAATGTAATCTTCGGCTGTTGTTTTTTTCTGCTTTTTCGCATGGTGGATTATTAGATGTAAATCTCTCCAGCACTGCGGTATTGTACAGTAAAATTGATTTGGACAGGTGACTTCATCGAGACAGACAATCATAAGCTGCAACACAGCCGACGGAAGCGAGGCTGTTTATCACGGAGAGGGAATTAACTTCAAAGGGATTTGGAAATGTCCATGTTGAATGTGGGCTTGAATATGAATTATGCATGAAAAATGCTTCACTCTAGAGTAATGTGCTGACACAATTTGTCACACGCCACAGGAATACATAAGTTGCAGAGTAGCCACGTTGAAGGGGTTGATGTTGGTGGTGTGGTGACTCTGGGTCGGTGGAGGTTGTGCAGCTGTGTAACCAACACTGGCCGCACGGTGAATAACTTATGAGACCCTTCTTCAGCTTGAGAGGAAGCTGGGAGCCCTGATATACAGTAGCTTTGACTTTAAATCTGTGAGTGTGTGTGTGTGGAGCAGTGGGATTAGAAGGCTTGGCTTGAAGCCATGTACCATCCCCAAGCATCTTTAAAGGCCTGTCCTGTCAGTGTCGGGAGAATGCACATTTCAGATCAGACTTTTTTGACGGAGAATAAGGTAAACCACAGCAAGGATTTCAGACACTCAGTCAAAAGTCCACACTTGCCCCTTAAGTCAAAAAAGCCATGCAAGATTAATCTATTCAAGGTGCTCATAAGCAAAGTGTGAGACAACCAAGCAGAGCTGAGAAACGCCGAAGTGCCAACAACTGCAGTTCTTCAAATGGCCACTTGAGACTGGCTTCAAAAGTGTGTAAATCTCTGTTGACCTCCAAGTTAACTGGCCAGCTTTACAGAAGAAATAAACATGTTTACAGCCCAGTACAAATAGTCTCTATAGCTAATACACCCGTTCATGACATCTGTAGGGAACATGACGTTTTATAGAACCCATTCAAATTATATTAAGGCTGAAAGTTAGGCATGATTGAGGCCGTGAATGCTTTGAGTGAGGGGGGGTCGCTAGCTGCCAGCTGTTTGCTCTGCTGCGTCAGAGTCAAGCCGTCAAGATGCGACGAACCGGAGAACCAATACTTCCTCTGTAATTTAGTATAAAATGTGCCTCTGCACAGTTTCCTGTCAAGGCCTCCAATGTAGTATAAGTATAAGAATCTGACTTACTTACTCACCATGTGCATTAAGTGATTTTTACATGCAAAGAATAACCTGGCTATAGGTCTTATTCAAATGAAGGTCTTCTTTGTGACAGAGCTTCGTTGTACAATGGCAGTAAATGAGGCCAGGCTGGGCATCCATGTCCACACCTGTCAGCTGTGATGGAGAGAGAGAAAAGGTTGGCGGACACACTGCAGAGACCTGCGTAACCTGACAGGTATGTCGGGAGCCCAGCGCTGTGCTCCTCTGTGCATCTTATCAGAGAACTGACATTTCAACACATAGCACCCGCATTTTGTTTCCTCTGATAGTTTGACAATCTGTCGGATATTTTAGCTAACGGAAGGGGGATGCCAAAAAACATGATTTCCTCTGTGGCAAAACAGCTTCCATAGCTTTGTCAGAAAGGTACACTCGTGTCAGGGATGGAAAAGCCAATACATCTTGTTTTAGAGAACAAAAACATGTAAAGATGATTGCAAAGTTTCCATCCAGCTTCATTAACTTTGTTTCTCTGCATTGAAGCAGGAAGTTGTGCAGAATGAAGTCAATAAAATTGGATTGAAAGCCATTTATTACTCTTTCATTCCCCCATGCGCGACGATACTGAAGCCGTATGAATGATTTGTTTGTCTTTTTAATTCCTACATTTTTGTGAGTTTGGCTCAGAAAACCTCGTAGCTAAAGAAGGTTTAGTGCACTAAATTATTAAATAGCTTTATGTCTGATTGTATATGCTGCTACGCTGCTGCTTTCTGCCACATTAAGCTCTCGAGGAAAACACCACGACAGCTTGTTATGCTGTAGCTGTTTTGTCCTTGCGGGACACACACAGCAGGATGTCCCTTTCACAGAGCCGACTGCGATTACTCTGCGTACTTCACCTGAAGACAACGTGCAATTCCCACCGCACTGACAGAAGAAACGTGCATTTATTATGTGAAGTAACAATAAAGCAACACAAACAATGCTCACTGTCAATCTGACGGTTACGCCGTCACTGTCTATCCCCACTGGGGCACAGCGCAGGTTTCCTCTTGATTTATTTCCTTCTGTGCTGTTAAAGCACTGGAGCGCTGGGGACACTGTTTGTACCGTCGATGAGATAGACAGCTACTTGCTTATGGTGACATGGTCCTCAGTGGGTTGAGCGATTGAGCTTGTGAGTATATCAGCTCTGAGTGGAGATGGGGACAGCGATTGTGCGAAGATGAAGTGATGAGATTAGGCCATTTGTTGGTCCAGGCTGCTGATAAAGGCTTCTACTCACCTATTCAATCACACAACAACAGGGATTAGACGGTAACCTTTTGACATTGGGCCAATAAAACATGCTGTGTCACAGTTCAGCTCCACACCCTCCTCACTCTACTTGTCAGTCACTCCCTCCTCATCAGTCTAAACTCCCTTCACCTGTTCACTCACCTGCCTCTGATCAGTAATCAAGCCCCTATATAGACTCCTGCCTCCCAGACACATTTGCCAGATTGTTCTTCGGTTTTCCATGCCAGACTCTCCAGCACGCTCTCACAGACTGATCTCCTGTTACCGACCCTGTTTGCCCCTGTTCTACCCGTCTTGCCTGACTCCCGGTAAACCCACCAGCCTTCTGATCCTGATCCTGTTTTACTCTGCCTGCTGTATCTGGAAACCCTGCCTGCCCCTGTTTTACCTGCCTTGCCTGACTCCCGGTAAACCCACTAGCCTTTTGATCCTGACCCTGTTTAAACTCTGTCTGCTGTTATCGAAGTTTGTAATAAAGGGTCAAAGATCCCTGGAATCCTGTGTGTTGCATTTGGGTCCATATACAACCCGTTACATGCTGCTGTACTCTAAATCTCTACCTTGTCGATAATGCAATTATTATATTACTGATGCGTATAAATGTATTATGGTTTTTCATCCTATCTCCAGATTTTTGTCTCTTGAGAGTTATGGATCACTGACAAAACTAATCATCTCTAAGAGTCACTTCAGGTTTTGCACTTCCATCGTTGATTCTGTGTTACATACTGTGTGACAGGCGAGGCACCCAGCCACTCAAAAGAGTAGCCTGTACAACAGGGCTACACAACCAAACACAGATATACTGTGTGTCCTGTTTTGCTACAAAAGAAACGCACACAAAAGCAGAACTATATTTCATGGTGGAGGGTGAGTTAAGGAGTCTCACAGCCAGAGAAAAGAAGCTGTTCTGAAGTCTGGCGGTCGGGCAGCTGTTCTTCTGTGTCTCTTTCCAGCAGCAGGGGGAACAGGTTATGTCTGGGTGGGTTTAGTCATTTTTTTTTATCCTTTGTGCTCTTCTCAGGCTCCTTGTCACCAATATGACTGATGCTCAGTAGATGGTACCAACGAGGTTCTGGGCATTGGTGATCACCCGCTGTAGAGCCCTCCTGTCCTGGGCCCGTGCACGTCCAATCCCTGTTATCACGAGGAATGATGAAGGGGGACCAGAAACAGTTATTACAGGCTGGTCTCCTCCAGCATTCATAGCTAAACCTACAAACAAGAATGCGCCGTAATTCGTCGGTATCTCACAGAATCACTTTGTTACCCTCGTAACCATGAATATGGAAGTATAAAGACCACCAGCAGTACGGTGGATTGGTCCAATAGACATCTTTCAGCATGGAGCCTGTTTGTTCCCCGTGTGAAACGACAAGTCAACATTGATTTATTTGTCACTTACCTTGCATACTTTTAACCCAAACGACGTCTTTTCCTAAACCTGATAAATAGTTTTGTTGCCTAAACTCAACTGAGTTCTTTCCTGTAAAGACAGGAAGTTTATTTTGAAAAGTTTGCGCATGTAACTGGCTTTAAGAAAAGACGACCAAAACTGAGGAGTGACATGGTGTATAATTCAAATTGTTAGGATACGTTGGTTATTTTGGGGGAAGTAGTGCACATCTGTGACATGTTATTTGTGACTACGGCACTAACGCATGACATGTTTCTCATATATAATCTTCTTATTGCAGATTTAACTGAATATGCATCACTGTGACACACCTGACCCTTTCCTCTCTCTCTTTCTCCAACAGTCTAAAGAACCAGATATGTGTCCAGTGAGCGTGGGCCGAAGATGTAAAACCCAACTGTTGGATTGATGTCAGACAAGCTGTGGTCAGCTTGCCCTGCTTTTCTCTGCCTCTGCCCTGCTTCTGCTCTCCTCCACATTATTTTCTCTCTCTCGTCTATCTTTCACTCAATTCCAGCCGCCCTGACAAGGAGGAAAATGAAGAGATTTTTTTTTGTTGCAACACTCCAGCACCTGCATCCACTCTCCGACCTGTCAGTATACAGTTTAAACTGTTTCTCCACTCTTCAATCATTGAAACTTTGTCGTTCCACTGCAGCTGTGGTTTTCATCCACTGACGACCTGAGCGCATTAAAGTGGATCTGATACACAGCAGCCTTTCTAAAATTGCATGGATTGAATTTCAATTCATTTTCTTTCTTTTTTGAACTTTGTCTTAAATGAAACATATTTATTTGAAATTAAAAGGATAATATATATTGTGGGCTTTAACTGTGTCAATCATTCTCAGCTTTTGTATGCTACACGCAGTGCAACAGAGATGTTTATTTTGTTGCACACATGCCTGCGGTGGAGCGAAACCCCCTTGTGTCTTAATGGGGTTGATGGCAATAATGATACAGGTCAGACTCTTACTATGTGTTCAAATGGTTCTACAAGCTTGACTCCTGTCTGACTCTGGTAGAATTAATAACGTGTCTGCATCTACACAGACACAGACGACCATTTTAAAGCTTATTTATCACACGATTACATTTATTTTTCATAATATGAGTAAGAATACCTTTGCCCTCACACAGTTGATGTAGTACGGAAGCCTGTTAGGGCCAGGCATGAGGGGAAAGTTGAGAGGTTTTTTTTCTATTTTGCATCTTGAGAATAAAGTTGAAATATCAGGAATAAAGTTGAGATTTCAGTCTATGAACCAACACTAGCAGTGTTAGGTCTGTTTATTCTCCATGTTTCATATTTATCCTTAAAATGCTATTTTTGACTTTATTCTTAACATTTCCACTTTATTGTACAAATGGTACTTTGACTTTATACTCAACAGTTTGACTTTTTCTCCAAATGCAAAATAAATTCATGAACAAAACTTCCTTCGCTGATTTATATTTTCTTTATTTCTGGCTCTGTTACTGAAACTTCAACCTTATTCCCCAAAAAACTGGTTTTAGATAATTTGACTAAATGTCAGACTGACTGCTCAGGGTTCTTGTTGTAGCGATTCCAACAGAAATGATGTCCAATGCTACACAAACGAAACTTCAGTTTAGATAAACCAACAGAAAGATTCCTCCAGAGTTAAACACAAAGTTAAACATTTGGGTAGCACTTTATGAACATACGGACAATTTAACAATACTTAGTTAGTAATCTGCTCACAATTTTATTTCAAAGCACACATTTTATAATGACTCATAAGGTAAAGTATTATAATACTTTATGATTTGCAAGGATCATAGTGTATTATAGTCTTTGACCTCATAGTAATTATAAAAGTATTTATAGTGTGATTATTGTTATAAAGCATTATGCGTATTTAAGAGTGCTCGTAACTATGATTATACATGCCATGAGGAGATTATGACATAAGTTTGTCTATAATGCATTCAGGACATGGTGTCATAGAGCGTGTTTCTCTTGCAGTCTACTGTACGCGGTCAGGGTAGATGTGTCCTCTGGTTCAGATGCTTTAGTGTAAGCTTGCCTTCATCTCAGGGAGGTGTAAGTGTTCTAGTGAAACGTAATACTGCTGAGAGTTCATTCAACTACAGAGTCTTGTAGAATGTGTTGGTAGAATGTGAAGGTAAAATGGACTGAACCATAACTGTTATGGTTTCAAAAAGAATATTGATATAGTGGAGTGTTTTAAAGGGTAATTCAACTATATATATATATATATATATATGTTGACTTTAAGAACAGTGTTGTATAAATGAGAACATATAAGATTATAGATGAATAATATTTGTGGATCAGATAACGTTGCTCTGTGTTTACACGAAGTGATTTCTTCTTCTGTTATTTCCATTGCTGTGTCCACTCCAGAACAGCGTTTGATCAAAATGTAGCTTTGACTCGTGTCGTTGAAGCGCCGTCGCAGAGACTCTTTAGTTTACTGACCGCTGAGATCACTGGAACACAAAGCTGGACATTTGTACTGCAGTGAAAGAAAGAAACCCTCAAAACAAATCATGGACTGAAAAGGAACTGTTTGCTGGCTGATGTCAGAGCCGCCAGCCAACGTGTTTTTTTAAAAAAAATATTGCAAATAAGAAGTGCACGAATGATTAGTTATTGCAAGTGAAAAAGAGAAATCTCCAGTGAAACGCTTCGCTCAGCCGGAGTGATAACGTTTGCGTCCAGAGGTTGCTTTGGATTAGCCGCCTCCCCTTCATCACAGGAAGCCCGCCTCTCTTCCTCCTCTCATCCCCTGTGCTCTGGGTTATGTGCTCTGTTGTGTCTGAGACCAGAATAAAAGACACATGCATCTACACTAACTCGCCTTTGTGATGTTTCTGTTTGATAGTTCATGATAATAATAGTTGTGTCTGTATGTCTTTAAAGTCATTATTGTTTGAACACGTTACACACCAACCGTCAGAAGGAAAACATCACTACACATAGCACCATCACGGCTGCACAGTTCTCTTCAGTTGTTGTTTTAATGACATCACATATTTTACAATGTTTAATCAGTAATAATTGAGTTAGTTGATCAGTTATGTTATTATTATATCAAATACATACTGTAATGCCCGGTTCTAAAGGAGTCATATCACCAAAATACTTTTGCAAACAAGATAAGTCGACGTCTTACTGTTTGCTGTCCCGAGTTCTACAAATGAAACCTGCCGCTGTTAAGGTTCCTACGTACACCGATGACACTCCATTGACAGAAATGTTCACTTTAGCTCGTTGGTCATTGAAAAACACCTCATTTAGACCGGACAGAAACA
This sequence comes from Anarrhichthys ocellatus, assembly GCF_004355925.1. Classification (NCBI taxonomy): domain Eukaryota; kingdom Metazoa; phylum Chordata; class Actinopteri; order Perciformes; family Anarhichadidae; genus Anarrhichthys; species Anarrhichthys ocellatus. The sequence goes on from NW_022280127.1 coordinate 642,187, forward strand.
AAATAAGAGACGTCAGAATGGCTTTCTTTTCTTAGCTTTTACTCTGTTCCAACAATCCCCAGCTCTGGTTTGAGAGTGAAAGAGAGACTGCTGAAAGTAAAAGACATAAAAAAAAGGCGTAACATTTTCCCCGGCCTCTATACTGCTCTCTGCTTTTCTCTAACTCTGTTTTCTGGCATGTTTGTGACAGAATGTGACACACCAGGAAGCTTTCCCGGGTTTAAAACATCATATATATACATCATATATGTGCTCATTGTGATTAAAACGCGGCCTTACGGTACATTTACCAGGGAAATGTTCCAGCAGGGTTGTGCTCCGTGTGTCCGGACCCATCAAGACAGATTTTTCTAATCAAGCTCTGCAGACATCAGTGGCCCACCAGGAAACACGACTCATTAATTCACTCTTTTAATATTTGAATAATAGAATGGAAATGGGAAAGGTTCCCAAATTGGTTAATGCATGAGGAGGCGTGTAGGGAAAGAAAGCCGGAGTGTTACTGAGGTATCTGTACTGACCTCTGAGGCCTCGTTAGAATTCTCTTTACACAGTGAGGGATCAGACTGCATTCATCAATGACACCTTCTTAAGCAGAGCCATCAATCAAAATGTGAACAGATCATAACCCTGCATGGGTTATTCTGGGACAATTTATTTTAATGATTAATATTAGGAAACTTTTTATCTTTTTTTTTAAAAACCCTCAAAAGTTGGGATCATTGAGGACCAAGCTGTGTTGTGTAGATACACTTTAAACCTCCTGACTGCCCAAATTATACCTGACGTGTAAGAATCCTTTTGATGTGGGGAAATCTGGGTTCCAGCGGTGTAATCAGATCATCTCTAATGTAGTACCTGAGCATGATAAGAGCGAGAGAGTGGAGACGCAGCCCGCAGGCTGAAAACATCTTAGCCAGGGAAGTTGGTGGGGGTCGGTGCAGTTCTGTCCCTGCCTTTGAAAGCCCAGGAGGATGCTTGTATTGAGCACCGGGGCTCAGGAGTGTATGGGCTTTGACCCTCACATGTGTGAACACTCCCAGTCACTTTGAGCCATGAGAGAGAACAAAATGGGGGCAAAGAGATGAGAGAAGAATGCATGGATCTGGGCCAGAACCCCACCAATCTGGTACGAGTCCCCGATGAATTCCTAGTATCCATGGAAAATATGTGGAAGTGCTCGTTTCCATTAAGGAGAGGTTTAAGGAGCTTAGCTGAAGCACTGTGTGCCAGACTCCACACAGATACCATTGTTGGGATCTGACTATATGGCTTCGACATGTGCTGTGGAACAAAGAGAGTCAGGCCTTCCCTTTTGCAAGCAAAGGTTTCATCCTGATTGTAGTTTGATGAGCACCAAACCCCAGCTCTGAAGAAATTCACATTAGGGTGTGAGTTTCCTCCCCCTAAAAACTATGTGTTCCTGAAGTTACCTGAAAGCAGCGCTGCAATCTAATTGGCCGAGAGCCAAGACACCCCAGGACCCCTGTGGTTCAGCCACTGTTCTACAAAACTACCAGCAACCCCCACCTCAATGCTTTTTCCATCGATCCCTCGGGGTAGCAGGAGGCACACATGCAACGTTGTTCTTCTTTTTAATCAAAACCTAGGTCTAACAGTTTATATTCGCTGGCCGAATTCATCAAACTGTCTATTTTATCTTTGTTCGTATCCACGAAGCGAACCCTTTTATTCCTGCAGAAGTGAAGAAGCAAGACTTCTTCAGACAGAGAGAGAGAGAACTTCCACTCTCCACACTCCACCAAGCGCCTCGTCTGCTCTGGCCATAAGGACGCAAAAATCCCTTATCCAGACGACAGCGATTCTCTCCTACCGAGAGAACACCTCCCGCGGGCCGCTGCCCGAGCCCACGGAAGCTCAGAAGAATCCCCCCCTCAACCAACACGATCGCATCGTACCGTAAGGCGAAATAGAGTCTGGGCAGAGTTAGAGAGAGTTAATTTGTGTTTATTTTATCTTGTTTGTGTGCTTAAAGTACTGTTCATTTTTATAACGTGGTGTATGCTTTATGATCACCGACACTGGCAATCGCTGAAATTGCTAGTGTTGTGTAGAAGTTACGTGTATTCCATGCTACTGTGATTCGTGTCGAGACAGCCGCAGTGAGGTCGGGGACTGCGTCTCAGGTCAGAGGTCGGAACCGCGTCTGTGACAAAGAGCCCGGTTCTTGCAGTTTACCGAACTCCAGCGCGGCGCAGAGGATCTTAATCTTTTGTTTCATTTTATTTTGTTTTGTTCCTTTCCCTTCTCTTTCACTAATCCACACACACATATAGCTTTGAGCTAATGTAGCTACGTGCTAAACGGCTACCGGCACGTATAGACGCTGGGTCTTCTGTTGGCTATCCGCCATTTTGAGTCTCGCGCATGAGAGACTTCATCACGTTCCAACTACGTCATACGTCGCTGAGCTGTTCCCTCGCTCCTCCCCCTACGCGCACACACACACACACATACTCTCTTTTCAATAGTCTGTTGATTTTAGATAGCGTGCTCATAAATGTATAGTTGTTGTTAGTGTAGATATTAGTTGACTAGATCATTAGTATTAGAACGTAATAAACTCTGTTATATTTTAAAGAGCAGCTGTCTGTGAATACTTTGTGTATTGTGATAATAGCTGATATGTGGTCTGCTCGAACTTAAACCTTCACTTTCACTCTGAATGTGTCATAGTACTCAGACTATTGACATTGTGAGTGAACACTAATTATGAGACTTAGTTTATTGTTTGGTTATTGGTCCCTGTTCGCAGGGTGGTGCCCCGTTATTATTAATAATCATTAATAATTGTTACTGACATTAATAATTCTATTGATGTCAAGAATTTAGTTTCTTAGATGCTGATAACCCAAACACGCTCCTTTACGTTCCCAACATATTGCTGATAACCCGTGTGAGGCTATGTTATTCCCAACACCATCTTCTTCAATTGAAATGCAATACACTTTATGCATTTAGTGTGTCATAATTAAATGAAAAGCATGTTGAAAGGTAAAACATTGAGCTCTTAGTGTTTAATAACTGAATGAATTGTTGTTCACGTTGAAATCTAATCAGAGCATAGAGCAGAAAGTGAGGAGGTTTCTGGGCAACATCATCCTGTAATTATGGGAGAATAAATCACAGAGGTGTGCCGAGTCTCCTTTCATGATCCCGTGTGTCTGATAAATACTCATTATTAAATCCTGTATCAATATGTTTTTTATGAGGGAAGCTCAAATATGACTATATATCCAGTGTCAACCACCAGGATATGCATGCTTGCTAATGTCCTGAATATAATAACCAAATGAGAGTTTGCCTGTGCTCTTCATATTAGGATTTTCAAGCTTCACTACTTATTGTCATATCTCGTCCTGTTCCCGAAATGATGTTTGTATTATGTATTTATTTCCTGTCTTATTGTGTGTTACTACCTCTTGTGTCACGTGTTTCTTTGACTTTGTCTTCCCTCCTTTTTTCTTCTGCGCAGCGCCTTTGTTTATGTCTCGTCCTGTTCCCTCGTTACGTTTCTTTATTTTGATAATTTCTGTATTTCCTGTTTTACTTTGTGTTACTTCACCTCTCTCGTTTCAGACAACTTCACTTCCTGCCTTTGTGTGTTTTCCCACCCCTGATTGGATCCACCTGTGTCTCATCACCTTCCCAGTGTATCTGAACCCTGTGTTCCACTGTCTCTGTGCCAGCTCGTCTTCGTCCTCTGTGTCAGGTGTTCCAATGATTTCCATGTATTCACGTTCCTGGATTTTCTGATCTCTGCCTGTTTATTTCCCGCCCTTGTTTTTTGCCTGATCCATGTCCTGTTTGTTTGCCTGATATTCTGACGGATCTCCTGCGTGCCGAACCTGCTTTGTTAAATAAAGACTAGATAATAAAGACTTTTCTACACCTTATCCTACTGTCTGCTAACACTTATTTTATGCAAACGTGATTGTTTGATGCTAATGTTACATAACTAAGGTCATGGGAGACTTCTGTGCATTAAACCCATACTGTCGGTTGATGCTTTGGGACATTTACAGTTGATTTCATACAACCTGTAGAGCAAACTCCGTGTAGTGTCCGTGTCTACAGCAGCGCAGTTCTGCCACGCCAGAGAGAGAAACAGATCAGTATCATGTCATAACGTGAAAGGTTTATCACTATAACAAGATTTTTAAAAAGTTATTACACACTTATCGTACTTGCATCCTTATCTTGTTATAACAATATACCATTTATCTTGTTATAACATAAAATGTTTCATGTTACAACGTGATGAGGTGGCGTCATTTCTCATTGGTCCGCTGGAGAGGCATGGAGGACTCCACCATCTCAGCTGCATCCACGCTGAGTACGTGTTGACCTAACGTACACTGAGATGTCTCTTTACTTTAACAAACGAACAATACAGTCTAAGTTATCAGGTTTCACTTTATAACAACATAAATAGTATATTGTTACAACAAGAAATGTTTTCTGTTATAACGTGATAAGTGTATGATCCAATCTTGTTATAGCATGAAAAGAAATCATGTTATAACAATAAACCTTTCACTTCATATCGTGATCCATTTTTCTCAGCCTTTCACATTAAAGCAGTTTAATTCTTCGGTAGGTTTTATGCATCAATGCTCTTTCTCATATTATAGAAAGTATTCTAGCCAAGATATGTTTCAATCGTCATAATAATCTCCAAATTGAGACATTAGTATCATGATAATTGAGCTGTTATAGCTCTATGCACTGAATGGCAGATTCTTAACTCTGCCATTAATTCACACATCTCTGGGAAAAGCATATTTAAAGCTTATTGCATCAAACCACTAATGCTTCTTCTTGGAGGAAATTAAATTATCTCTCTGCATACAAAGTGGGTGTAAGTTATCAAAGAAAGTAATGAACATGAATTCATTTTTAATGGCACATTAATAAAATATTTTTTTCTTTTTGCCTCTTGGTTTCCTGAGGCTGAACCGCAGCCTCCTGAAACTTCCCTGAAGCCAACTGTGAGCTCTGCTCTCATTACCGGCGCCAATGTTACACCTCACCCACATCATTCAAACACATTCAAATGTGTTAAGACACATAAATGCATGTATACACACACAAAGAAAGCAATCGCCTCCTCAGCTTATCAAACGAGAAAAACAATGTCGCGTAAAATAATACATAACGATGTCAGCTCCTCATGCTTATTCACCAACTGCTTGCAGCATTATTACCTGCACATGACAATATACGAGCTATACGAGCTTCTCCATGCTTTGTTGACGTAGCCAGGCCGGCTCCGCTTGCTTTAAGTGCACGTTTGTGCACTGAAGCGTAGCACCCACCCTCCTGCTCCCCGTCAGGTAAACACTGTTAGCTCGGTCAGCACGTTTGCTCTCATCTGTACGAGTGGCCAGGTTAGGCGTCCCCATGTTGAGAGCTGTTGAGAGGCAACCTTTTGCTGCTGCCTCCTTTCAAAGTAAATTATTTTTTTGTATTTCTGTGAGTCTGTAAGTACTGCAACAGCTTGTCGTTGGTTTTGTTTTCATATTCTTAATGTTTTTAGTGTCTGGCTATGATTTTAAAGGTGCCCTTCCATCAATTTTACACAAGGTTCAGTTTTACACACAAATTCAGATTCAGCACTATACAGCCTGTGAAAAACATTTTGAAATGTCCTCTGTGGCCCCTGAAATGAAATTGCTATCATTAACAACTACTACAAGACCTTGTGGTGGGATGGTTTTCTCTGCTGTAAGTATAACGTGCACAGAGATTTACAGTAGAAGGTTTTGTCAGCCTGAATCACAAAGTGGGCCTGCAACTGTCCCTTCAGTGGATGCTTAATAAGTCCTGTTCACCCCAATGGAACTGTTAAGTATATAAGCAGAACACTTCTCCACATCACGACTTAAGACTCTGTGACAGTTTTCGTTCTCATTTGTTGTGCCTTTGATGTGTGAGAATGGAAGTTCAATACGTGCTGCTAGGGTGGGCCTTTTTTTCACAGAAGACAGAAGTACGTCACGTAACTTATGCAAGTTAAAATGAGTCAATGTTTCACACGTGACATGAATCCTCTTACTTTATACTACAGCCACTCGCTGCCTCACAAAAGACGTAAATATGGGTTATAAGCTGCTTGCACAGATAACCTATATGTACATCCGTCAATCAGTTCACAAACTGATGAAGCATTACAGCATATGAAGATATATTTCTTAGTTACTTTTATGGCCATTTTGATTATTTATGAGTATATGAGTGTATACGCATGTATCATTTTTTGTTATGATTCCTCATTTATAAATGTTCTGCTGTAAAGTGTACTAAACAAGAAACCCCTTCACTTCATTTCCTGTATGACTCACATGTTGCTGGGGAAATATCCAGGGAGGGGAGGTAGGCTGTTTTATCCACTTTGCTCATGCATGATTGGACATGCATGATTGGATTCCCAGATTATGTCCAGAGGGACTTCAGGAAATAGGAAAAAGTGGAACATGGAAAGAGCACACTTTTGTTTTGACTCCTATATGCTTCCCCTAGATCAGGGGTATTCAATTAAAATTCCAAAAGGTCCAGATTGAGAAAATCTCCTCGGACAAAGGTCCGGAACATTACAATAATATCTACTTGCGTTATTTAGTGCCATATATACAGCGGGTAAAATAAGTATTGAACGCGTCACCATTTTTCTCAGTAAATATATTTCTAAAGGTGCTATTGACATGAACTTTTCACCAGATGTCGGTAACAACCGAACTAATCCATACATACAAAGAAATCCAAACAAATTAGTTCAGAAATTAAGTTATGTGTAAAAAAATGGAATGACACAGGGAAAAAGTATTGAACACGCTTACTGAAATTGATTAAATACTTCGTACAAAAGCCTTTGCTGGTAATGACGGCTTCAAGACGCCTTCTGTCTGGAGAAACTAGTCACATGCATTGCTCAGGTGTGGTTTTGGCCCATTCTTCCAAACAAACAGACTTCAAATCTTGAAGATTCCGTGGGCCTCTTCTATGAACTCTGATCTTCAGTTCTTTCCATAGATTTTGTATTGAATTCAAGTCAGGTGATCATCTGGGCAATTCTAGCAGCTTTATTTTATTTCTCTTCTCATGTGCATGTCTGTGTGTGAGACAGGCCTGCCAATCAAACGGCGCTCCTATGGCTGCATAGCGTGCCATAACAACTCCCATACGAGTGAGGGGCCAGTAGGACCATGCACAGCGCCCTGACCTCCTACGCACCTCAGGACACACGCATACAGATACGTACCAACACACACACACACACACAGTAGATGTACTGGAAAAGCCTAATTTAAAGAAAGAGGCACAAAGTGCACAGTATGGGGTGCCTTTTGGTCCTCTTCTAAGGGAAGGGTATAGAATGGGTTGTCTTGACTGATATGCAGTTAGCCATAATTGCCATTCTATGGGGTTGCTCCCCGTGTTGGGGGATGAGCTGTACCGTAGTGCAATCTCCCGAAACGTTATTGGCCGACAGTCTACTGTGCGAAAGTAAAACATTTGCGCCCCCAGCGGTCAAAGCCTGCGTAAAGTCTGCGTTAATTGAAAAATGTGTAATGTCGCCATCAAGTGGTCAATTTATATCGGTGGAATCAGTAATGTAGAATGAATATTTGCTCCCTGATGTTGTCAAACTGTGGTATCAGCAGCAGAATCATGTACCACTATTTACTCCAAGCACATGTTAGTTTCTTTCATGTTAGTTTCACAATGACTTCTTTCGTGATTATTGTCATACGTGTACCACAATGCACAAGATCTCGAAACAGAAATCTGCACATTGGTCCACCAGCTGCTAGACGTGTCCCTTCATACGTAAAGATCTTTAAGACTCTGTTTACAGGAGAGAAAAATATGCACACAAGATTCCCACATGTGGAATATGAAGGAGTCCACAGGAGGAGTCTAGAACACGCCTCACCTCCTTTCAAAGTAGATGTTGCAGACACTGTTATCATCTGGATTGATTCCACGTGTGTAAAATTGTCCTTTTCAGATTGTAATTAGCTATTTATTGTGATACCTGTTGAAGCTATAATAGAATGACGCTATAAATAGAGAATCTCAAGTATATTTGTGTCTACATAATGCTACATAATTCATGTCATTTATTCAGGTCTTTTTTCAATAAAATGCATCTTATTCCAAATCAAAATGATACATGTGAGAGAATAGTTTGTTTACATTTGTCACTTCTGTCTTTTTAAATTCCCTTATGACACCTGGGAGGCTAATTAGAAGTAGTTTTATATTTTCTGAGTCTGTATGTTTGTTGCAAAATGATCTGATATCATTGTAATATAGGCATGTGCACTTACATGCAAGTAATCTGGAACTCTATATATCCGTGTCCCTGTTGCTGATGAAAACACACCCCTGTTGTTGCATTCATTAATTGATATTCCACACTTCGATGTTACTGTAACACTTAATTGAATACAGTGCATGAAATGGAGAACAATCATAAAAAAGTCATAAAAAAAAGACTACTATATGTACATAAAGATCTAAACTATTTACAATGTGCACAAGTATATACATGAAGATCTAAACTATTTACAATGCATGAGTATTTACAGATATACTGTATACAGGGTGTCTACAGCGCATCGCTCCAACTTGTCCAAAAACAGAAGTAAAGTGTTCGTAGCTGTCGTACACCGTGTGGTCCAGACCTTTTGATGTTGACATCATCTTTACAGGGTAGAAAGCCTCTGTTGTACTTTTTGTCCCTGGGTCGGTTGGCCACAGCATGTACAGACAGGGAGATTCTGCACTCGTGACACCTTTACTCCTACTGCAGACATTGTGGGCAGAGTAGGAGGAGCAGACATTGTGGGCAGAGTTGTAGGGACTGATGTAGTAGGAGGGGCAGCCAGTAGGGGCCGTGTGGAGGGGCCAGCAGTCTCAGCGGTTGCAGAGAGGGAGGGCACAGGTCTGCTGATGGTAGAGGTGGCAGAGGTGTTTCTAACTGCCGGTAGCACAAGTGGCATAATTATATCCGTCCTTCCCTTCAACACTTTAGTCCCTGCCGTGCTGGGTGTGGGCACATACTCCATCAGAGGGTAGAGTGGTGGAGGGAGGACTGCTGGCTGGTGTGGTGCTGGAGGGAGGTCAGCAGATGAGATGGAGGTCGTTTTTGTGACAGTGAAGGACTGTTTAGTGACATGCAGGCGATGTATGAAGTCCCGTACTGTCTTAATGTTTATTTTAGGGAGAGGAATGCCTGCTTTGCAGAGGATTGGATCCTCCGCCAGAATCCGGTGCTGGATTCTCTCGTAGGCCTTCTAGATGGTGCTCTTCTCAGGACTGCTGCGAGACCCTTGAGGTGAGACCACAGCAGTTTCACCAGTGTGTACATGGGCCTGTTGAGTACTGATGTCTTGTTGAGCTGGTGCGTAGCGCTTAGCCATCTTCAGCCTCTGGACCACAGCAGCATCAACAAGATGGTCCCTCTGTGTGTGGCAGTAGAGGGTGATGCCCCAGTGTGTTCTGTACAGCTGGTTGAACTGCTGCGGCTGCTTGTCGTGCTCCTCCACTGCATTCCAGGCTTCAAGGACCTTGTTCCTCTGCTCAGTGGTGAGAGTCAGCTTGTCCTCTGTCAGGCTAACCTCCAGCAGAGCAGAGCCGAACTTTTCTAACCTTTCGAAGCCAGGAAGGGGGTTTGGACTGCAGGCATCCTCCTGTTGAAAAGTTCACATATAAAGGCGGTAAGTTCAAATGTAGCTGAAATACACTTGTAGAGTAACACCACAACAACAAAATATTTTTATTATTATTATTATTATTATTATTATAATACTAGATATTGTTATATTATAATAATACATTACTAATATAACAATGGCCGTACAACAGGCCATTGATATCCTTTTAGCACCCAGGGAGGAAGAAGTGTCAGAGCAGGATGACAACTGCTGATTACAGGTCAGATTAGAGATCTCTGAGGGAGAGTTCTTATAACGTTAACTCCTATATCATATCTCATAATTCCTGAGCCTACAACACAGACTGATTCCTCTGATATTTGATCAACTGTTCAGCTTCCCTTTGGATAAGTTAACTCCTCCGAGGCCGAGAGTCAAAGTCCACAACCGGGTGGGTGGAGGGGGTCCGGAGGAGGGACGGCCAGACTGACAGACTGGGGGTCAGGAGGACGGAACTCGAGAGCCTGGGGGTCAGGAGCCTGGGGACCAGGGAAACTGCACTCGAGAGCCTGGGGGTCAGGAGCCTGGGGACCAGGGAAACTGCACTCGAGAGCCTGGGGACCAGGGAAACTGCACTCGAGAGCCTGGGGACAGGGCTCCAGAAGCTGCTGGAGATCAGACGGGGAACAGGCGGCGGCGGCTGGAGGTCGCTGCTGTTCGGAGACGGCGGCCGGGACTGGAGGTCGTTGCTGCTCGGAGACGGTGGGGGCCGGGAGCGGCTGCAGCATGGAGGCGACAGCTGGAGTCGGCCGGATCGCCGACCGGACACGGGGAACTGGAGTCGGCCGGACCGCCGACAGGACACGGGGAACTGGAGTTAGCTGCGGCCCAGCGGGAGATCGCTGCGGCCCAGCGGGAGCGGGGGATCGCTGCGGCCCAGCGGGAGCGGGGGATCGCTGCGGCCCAGCGGGAGCGGGGGATCGCTGCGGCCCAGCGGGAGCGCGAGTCTGACCCTTCTTCTTCCCCTGTCTTCTTTGAGGGTTGAGCTGGTTTTCCATCAGGTCGCGGTTCGCCTTCTGGACACTCCAAGGCCCACCAAAAGCCAGGCGGGTTCCCCTGAACTGCTCGTACCACTCAGGGGAACGGCACTCCCAACTGTGGTCTGCTGAGTCCATTGTAGGCCAGATCATTCTGTCACAGGACATAATGAGGACTCAAATGCAGATAGTCAGAGTAGTGAACAAAAAGGGTTTTAATAACTCACGAAACAAAAACGGGTAATCCAAGGACGAGACAAGGGGGGAAATCTGGCAGGACAAGGCAGGGCAAAAACAGGGCGGACAGACTTGGAAACCGGGAACAGGAAGAGCAAAACGGGCGGGTAGGTAGGAAACAAAAGCAATGATCTGGCAGTGAGTCAGTGAAAGACAGGGGTTTAAATAGTGACTAGAACAGGTGAGGAGAGTTGTGCTGATGAGGGAGAGTGTGACTGGCAGGTGCACTGAATGAACTGATTAGGGACAGGTGAAGGAAGTGAGGAGCTACAGAAAACCACACAAAACACCCAAGGCAAAGCCTGATTCTGACAGTTTCATGTTCTTACTCATGGCAAAACTAAGAGTAAGACATCAGAAATATGGATCTTCTATTATTCCATATTCCGTATACCCGTCATAACCACAGCAACGGAGACAAAAAACACGCTGACAGATGTCTTTGTCGTTCATACATTATCTTGTCTTTGATAATGTAACGTTAGATGGATAATAAACACCCGAACAAGCAGGTGTTCATGACAGCACGTAAATTATTAAAAGAACGAATTTAAACCCTCAGAAATACTGTCTCCGTAACCTCTGGAACACTGGCTAATAGTTGGCTATCTATTGATTAATGAGGGACTGATTTTGGATGCAAAGAATATTTGGCATTCATAATAATGATTTAAGAGGTTATATTTAGAGACGCTAGATAACGTTAACGTTATCTTACCGGACCCGGCCCGTACTCGAGCATCAGGATTTGAACCGTATATGCAAGGGTTAACGGGTTAACGCAAGATAAAATGGATATGGAGATGTTATTGAGAGCTGCTAACCGTGAACTAGCGGCGAAGTCTTAGCTAGCTAGCTAACGTTAACACTATGTCCGTTTTTTTCCACCCGACCAAAAGACAATTGGGCAGTATAAACAGAGTTTAGTATAAATAATTATAAAGACAAAAATATTTCAGTCTTACCAGAATTACTGCAGGGTCAACGCTGTGGGTGGATTCACAACTCTAACTTGATGGTAGTCAAGATTTGCAGGTCCACTTGTGATTGGTGGTCTGCAGTTTGGTCCCTCCGATCCAATTGGTAGTCCACAGTCAAACTGACCAATGAGGACGCTTAAATGTCTACAGTCACTGTAGACATTGCACGACTGTAGACTTGAGCTCTGCGAGCGAAGTTGGGGGTCGTTCGTAAAATGATTCATGTAAAAATCACGTTTATGTGGAAAGCTGTCCTCTCAAAAAAACAGAGGGGGCGAGTGCAAAGTTAGCATTGACCTACAGAATCACAATGGCCACATTATAGGGGAAATTGTTACAGACGCTCCCACCTTCTTTTCTCCCTATTATCTCCCCCAGTTACCACTCCGACGGCCCGCCCGCGGCCGTTGCAGTGTTTAGTGTGTCATGTACACAACTGTTATGTAAAGGTAGGTACTAATGCGACATCTCTTTGGAAAGCTAAGATTCTTGTAATTAGATTTATGCAAACCATTTCAAGATACAATCACAACAGCAGGTACACTCAACGCCTCTGTCAGACCACCAACCCGCAAACAAACGATTACAATATCGAGGCAACTCACCAATGAAGCTTGATAGTATTTCACCCATTGATTGTTACATTGCCAAAGGTCCAGAAAATCCAATCCAGTAAAATATTTCGTCCAAAACACATTATTACGTCCATAAATACCCACGGACTGATGTTGCATCGTTTCAAATTAGCCGGCAGATATGCCTAACTATCTATGTATTTTCTAACGTAACTCCAGTTTACATGTAAATATTGCCGGTCTCTGTATCTCAAAATGTCGGCTGCATTCTAAAAAAGTTTAACTGTCCTCAGCGTGCATACTGTCGTGATCTTGTTTTTTTGTTTCCTCTTTTATTTTGTGTCATGTGTTTACTTTGACTTTCTGTCTTTGTGGTCTTCCCTCCTTTTTTTCTGTGCAGCACCTTTGTTTGTTATGTCTTGTCCTGTTCCCTAGTTAAGTTTCTTTATTTTTATCATTTCTGTATTTCATGTTTTATTATTTTGTGATCTCTGCCTGTTTTTCTCCGACCACGTTTTTGCCTCATCCCTGCCGGATTTGTTTGCGTGTTCTGACCGCCTTCCCGTCTACCGAACTTCATCTAATGATGAAAGAATGTTTTACCTACACCTTATCGTGTTGTCTGGGTCGTGCTATTGAGCACTGTTCTGTGTGGGATTGTTTGTCAGCGTCAAAAGCAAATTTAAAGCACCCTAGACATACCACACCAACAAGCTCTTTTTTTATTCAGTAACAAATGTTGCCCATTCATAATTGATGGGCCTAAAGGGCAGCAGGATGGTCTGCCTCCCAATCCCATTCAATCTCAAACCCTCAAAGAGCTGGACTACTGGAAAATATCACTGTATCCCTCGAGATAAGGGTTACAGCAGAGCGCTTTGACCTTTAGCTGAAGAGGATTTCTTTCTGCTGCGTCTCTTCTTCAAAGGGTGTTCTTCAAAAATTCAACAAGTGGTGGTTGGTTAGATTACTGTCACTCTTTCTCATAGCTGCCAACAAAAGTGTGTAGATCACAATCCATTTGTCAGCTTGTTTTCCAGTGAGTTGACATTGTTTCTGGTTTAATTATCTTGCTGTAGGAGCATGTTCAACAAGTTGAATTACATTGGGCTGGGCTGTATGTTCCATGTACAGTGGCATGCGATTGTCAGCAGCACCATCAAAGTATAGAGTAATGTATGCAAATTTGTGGGCCTAATAAGCCAAGCCATGTATTTTTAATTACCATTTCACTCTTTCTTTTTTCTTGAAAGGCTGTCCGTGTGTATGTGTGTAAATGTTCAGTAGGCGGTGTTGTGATTACAGTACATGCAGCTCATCTTCGTGCAAAGGGACGTCAGGGAGTCTCTCTGTCACGGGAAGAATCCTGACTTACTGACTTAATAAAAGATTCATTGACTACACTCATTAGGCACAAGTCCATCCCATCTTCACACATATCTCATACTCGCTGATTCCTCACGGGCAAGACAGGCGTGCCCATCTGAACTACACCTATGGTGAGATATACTGTAGATATATAGCCATGTAGTCTCCTAAAGAAGGCTATGCTCTCTGCGTCCAGGCCAAAAGGGATTAGCAGACACCTTACAACCGTGCATTATGTTGCAAAGAAAAGTCTGTAGGAACACTGATGTTTCGGATATTTAAGGTATGATATTCAAAGCTTTATAGATCACACCTGCCAAATAATAATTCCCCTTTATTACCAAAAACACAAAAGGAAAAAAAAAAATTCAAACTGATCTGAAAGTTAGTGCTGAGTCCCTTTCTTTACACTTTACGTATGCACAAATGCCAGCCCTTCACCCATTACCATATACTTCAAATACTCTAACCACACTGCCAAACTCTAAGCACTCAATGACAACAAGCCTGTCACAACTCTATTTCTCAGTCACACAATAGTGCACCGATAACTACCTGTAAAACAAAACAAAATGCTCATTAGTACATCAAACACCCTCCACCCTGGACTGAACCCCACCTGCATCCATGGCAAAACAATGAAAGAACAGGTGTGGACTCATTATAGACAATTACTCAGTTTTGATCAACACATCACTTTGATCCACACGATCCCAGCAACGACTCCATCTGAAGAGCACCATCTGCCCCCCCGCACCTGCTGTTGTTGCTTTACATAATAATTCCACCCATCCTGTTCTACTGTTCCCCCTGCTTCTACACCATGTCAAACATCTCCAACAAAAACAACACAAATTCCCTCTGAAATAATATGCCTTCCCACACCCAGTCTCTCCAACATGAATTATCTTCAATCTCGAAACCCATTGGCTATTGGTCTGACATCTATTAAGCCTCTCAGGGCAATGGAAAATATTTCGGGAGTTCAGGCTAACTAACGGATTTCTGGGCCAAAACTGCCTTTTCCGTGCTCCATGAAAGACAACGGAAGTGGACTTTGGAGGCAATGTCCACAACTGGATTGTTTCATAAGTGGCCAGTTTACACTCAGTACTATTTTAGCAAAAAATCTAAATTGTTGTCAGATGTTAGCTGATGGGTTCCGAGTTTGCATTTCAGACAATGCGTTCACCCTCTTTTGCTCTCCAAATGGACTGTTTACCTGCATGCAACCAAAGCCCACTCAAATGTGATTGGTCAAGACTACAAACGGAAACCAGTATGCGTCCGATTTTTCATTAAGAGATACAGAGCCCTCACACGCCTAGCACTCACAATAGCAAATGACAGTAATCACCCCCCCAATCAACGCTTCCCATCACTGCTAATGGTCGGAGATGCAAGAAAACAGCTTGCTTGGAGCTGTTTGCTCTTTTCTGCTGCAGTAGCCCCTTTTCTGTATGTTTCTGTGTCGTGCTGGCTGGGGGGGAAAAAAACTTCCTCTGGGACATGAATCTAAATGTGGGCCAATCTGCACAGACTCCCACTCAACTCCCAAAACCCTGCAAAAGTGGGACAGGAGTGAGGATCCACAGTGCAAGCTTTGAGGTAAGAAAGGTACAATGGCATACGTATATCCTGGCAGGGTGAAAAATGGCACTCACCCAAGGGAGATACAGGTGGCGGCATGAGTAAGTCCTCACAACACGTGCAGACATCTTGGATCAGGAACTACTAAGTTGAGACTTGAACCAATCAATCAAATTTGAAAAAAAATTGAGAGAAGAGAACAAAGGAAAACTTACTGCAAACAGCACAAACATAGAGATGAGGGTTGACCTGGGAAGAGGGCTGCAGTTCCCCCAGCTCATCCAAACAACCTTGAGACCAAATGTGGTCATGTGGTCTGAAGAAGCTCAAAGGATTATCCTAATTGAACTGATATTCCAGTGGGCAGAGACTGGCAACGAGGCATTCAAAAGGAATTCATCAACTTTTCAAGATCTGCAGCAAGATTGTAGGCTATTCCCAGTCACAGTCAGCCGCAGAGAATTCAGTCACTGCTGACAGCCACTGGAATGATGGGGAGGCATACAGCAGCCTAAAGGAGTGGGGAGGCCACAGAAAGAGCCTCTTGCTGGTTGTGGACCAGGAGGGAAGAGTTGGGACGGGCAGCGATTTGGCCACTAAGGCCGACGCTCCAATGAGAGGGTGTTGCCGTTTAGGATTGTCGGGCTCCAGATGCCTGCATCCCCTTCCTGGTCAAAGCTGCTGTCATCCGACAGTTTATCTTTAGGTGTGAGAAGTGGAAGCCTCTTCAGATGCATAGGGTTTATATTTTTCACTGATTCTATATGAATGATTGATTTTTTTTAGATAGAATTCTCATCTTAAAAAATATCTGATTTACTCAAACTTTTATGTTAGATGGCCTCCATTAATTATTTGAAAACAAGATAAAGGAAAGAAGCAGACCACACGCTTCAATAGTTACAATCACCAGACATATCATCCACCCTTTGTCAGCAACACTGCTTACGGTGTGCTTGAGCAAGGCACTTAACCCTCACAGTATCTACTTTGTGGGGCTTCTCAGTAACAGAGTAGAGTGCAGACAGCAGGTTAAACGTAACACTGAGCTTTTATTTATCACTGTTTCTCTCAGCATTGACGGCAGCCCCAGCTGATGACACAATTATGTGCTCCTGGCCAAAGGCATCCAGTATATTGATCTGCCAGCAGAGTGGTCAGTACTGTTGGAATCCTCTAATGGCAGTAATGGGACTGGTGCAATAGTTGCATGTCTGTCTGTGTGAGTGTGAGAGAGAGAGAGAGAGAGAGAGAGAGCGAGAGAGAGAGAGAGAGAGAGAGAGAGAGAGAGAGAGAGAGAGAGAGAGAGAGTAATGACAAATTTATTGAGTCAGGGTGTTTTTCCCGGAGAGATACTGGGCCACAATGTTGCTGCACGTTGTGTTTCTCTCATTTGTCTCTCTGTTAGATGTGGGTGTATATAGCTGGAATTTCAATTTGCATCTAAAAGCTGGCGAGTGGCGGCCTGATGAAATAACTAACATCAAGGGAATATCTTAAGAGCTGTTCCCACGCAAGATAGCCACTAAAAAAAACAAGTGACACCTACTCTGATTAAAGTCCTGCTGGCATTACAGATAAGCTTTTATGGGAAAAAGGATTCGACACTAAGGACATGTGAGAAGAAAAAAACAAGTTGAAAATGTAATAATTATATATTTACTATATTTGAAACCCTCGGTTTACCTTTGCTGTGTCAGCGTCGCATGGTATTGCATAAATCTGTTTTGCTCTTTGTCATGCAGTTTATGTGTTTGAGGTGTTTCTTCTAATTTAATCCTTTAAATAAAGGTTGTTTCTATGCAAGTTCCCACGGAGAAACCTTACTTTATTCTACTCTTTAAAACAGATGTGAGCGGTTGAAGACTGTCCAACTCCAGCTCTTGACACTCTCCACGGGGTACATTTGAACTATCACATCTAGATCCCATGGATAAAATGGCCGGATGTGTCTAGTATGTGTATATGATTCAGAGAGGGTGACAGAAAAAGGGAGCAACCAATCAATAGAAAAGATCTAAAGCTTGGCTGTATTTTCACATCTGATTCACAAGCACCATCTTTCAACAGAAGATACTCACAGCGTGAATATTTACCGTCTTAGATGTGATTGGCCATATCCTGGCGACAGATAAATTCAGCCATTGAGTTGTCCCCTTTGAGAAATAATGCCTGGAAACCTAGACTTCTCATCACGAATTCATGGAACTGTTGTCAGCTAAAAATGAAACTGCAAAAATACAATGTGAGTGAAAAAGAAGCACCTGCCTGCAAGTAAACTCTGTGTTTGGGCAAGTGGAATGCCTCATGCAGTCGTCCAATCGGGCAAGTGAAAAATAAAAGTGACATGTATTAGGGGCCAGCATTCTGTCAAAATGCTTTATATTCACTGACCCCCAATAGTGCTACACTGTGAACAAGTACTCTGATGAAATCTGCAAGAGGAGAGCTAGTTAGCAGCTGTTAGCAGCCGGTTGGCAGCGCCGCCCTGCTCGTCTAAATAACGATGCCAATAGCGTAGCAACATTAGGATCAACTAACTTAATCTGGCATCCTAAAGGCCTATTATCATTTTACAAAGAGGGAATGTTATATTTGAAAGATATCCACTTGATTTGAGTAACTCAGACTGCAGAAGTGTGGATGGATGGATTCCCCCTTCCGTTACATTGAAAGCTCATTCAGGAGGAATCTCAAAATGTCCAGTATGAATAAGGGGGAGGATTACAGCTGTTTCAATGTTCATATAGGCACCTGACTGTTGTTCATTATACCTGCGCTAACCAGTCAAGTTGCAGTTTATGTCAATGTTTGACCAATCGTCGTCTATTCATCATTTTATCCGATTAAATTAAAACAGTAAAATATGGCTGAAAACGTGTTTTGATGATTTTTGACCACCACATTCTAATCAGTTCATCTTTGGGTCCATGTGAACGTTTGCTTCCCTTCAGGAGTTCCTGAGAATGGGATGGACGAGCAACCCGAAAACACAGTGCCTCTGTCCACAGCTGTCACTGGTGCAAAGGAAGAAAAAACGTGAACCTGTTTTATAAAGAACCTGAGGAGACATTGAGTAAGAAGTCAACTGTTCTACTGGAAAGTAACCTTTTAAAATCGGATGAACTAGAAGTCATGTTTGCATGAATATTAATGAGTGTCATATTTTCAAGGATAGTGATATCACGTAGCACCCCCTCAAAGTGTTTTCTGAACTATCAGGTTGTGTTCATTAGCTGAAGTGAAAGGGGACAGGCCGGGAGGATCCGACCCGCTGTCAATCTTATCCAAAGACGCTGCAGCAATGTCAGCCCATGTCAGCCTATACACAAGCTGTCCCGTCCTATATCCAGTGTCAGTTCAATAAACAAGGCAGCTTATGCTGGCAGCCGACTGTAGCTGCTCCGGTTACGGCTGATCCACTGAAACAAAGCAACTTCATCTGATCTGTCTATTTTATATTTTAGTAAACTGTCCACCATCATCTCCTCCAAGGAGTCTCTAAATGAACAGATTAAAGATGCAATATTTCTTTATCTCAGCAAGGATTCAATGTTGATGCAAATATGAAGTTCTATGGCTTGAACTGTGCAAAGTATTTTTTTTATTTAATTAAAAAACACATAATATAACAAATTCCATTAAAACTAATCCATGAAAGTGCATTTTTCAAAACTCAAGTATTTTAAGGCCTTGTTACACACATTATCCACAATTTATCAGTTTCACAGTGTTGTTGATCAATAGTTGTAGATTATTCAATCTCTTCATATATTAAAACAAATACAAAAATTGTTTTGCTGGATCACAGAGTTGCAGTTGCAGTTGACTAAAAGGCACTTGCTCTAAGAATTGTATTTAGATATACCATAAACTCATATTTTATTCATATGTAGGGACCAGTCATTATGGCCAAAAGCTGAAAGATGTGTTTAAAGTTTTTCAACTTAGTCTGAAAATAATAGTCAGGTGCCCATAAATGCATTGAAACAGTTTTTTGGTTGCTGTAATGTGAGGTGTCGCAAATGGGGCGGCTGTGGCTCAGGGTTGGAGCAGGTCGTCCTTCAATCAGATGATTAGCGGTTCGATCTTGCTGTGTAAACGTTGGTGTGAATCCATTTATTAGGCATACTATGTTAAAACTTGAAGTGGTCAGAAGACTAGAGAGGCACTATATATGTACAATTCCAAATGTGTACAAAATCCCCACTCAGTCCTGTCTGTGGGAACACAAAGTGGAAGTTTTGTACTAAAAAGGCAGTATTTTGTTTCTCCACTTCCAATAACAATGATGAGTTGAACCATGAGATAGTTTTATTTGCTGTTAAAATGCAAATCAAACAGGTTATACTTACTGATAAACCTACTAAGGTATACTGACCATCAGTTACCAAAAAGTATTGCCTTTTTTAAGTTTGAAAATAATGTATTCATTTTCCAAAGACATAATAATTCCTCTCTTCTAGCTTTGATGTACTCCAAGTATACAGCAAAACATTATTTTTTTAGGGAGAACAGAAGTAAGGCGCCATCACCATTATGAAACTCAAATTTTAACTTGCGCCGTCTGTTGTGCAATGACTTCTCCAGCTGATGCACCCAGAAGTTTGTCGCTGTGCCTGCTTCACACCATATTGGGCTCCACACAAACGATGTAACGTGAACAGGGGGTCCTGTTATTGACACTTTCTCCCCAGACTGCCATTTCTGGGTAGGACTGCGATACTGGCAAGGACTTTCAGTCCGGTGTCAAAGGTTCTCAACTTCCTTTGTAACACTGTTGCTCCTGAAAATGTGTTCGAATGTCCGGTTTTAGTAAATCCAAGTGTGACATCAAACTCCTTCCCATGAACATTATCGCAGGTGTTTCTCCTGTTGTAGCATGATCACTTTTCCCCAGTAATACAGTCTGGGTCTCTCATCGTGGTGTCGGTGATGGCTCCCAGCAGGCCAGTGCTTCAGGACCCGGAGCTCTCCACCTCCCTCTAAAACGTTGAATACTGCTCGATGGCAGTAGCAAAGACGGATCTGTCTGATATGGCTATCTATGGTTTTTGGGAGGGGGGCTTCAAGAGAACCAGAACTTTTCAGACAAAGAGTAAATACAGGCATATGCTGACAGACGGTATGAGAAGAATAAAGTGTTTTCTGAACATTGTAGCATGCAACCATTAGAAAATGAACATACAACCATGAACCGGAATATATTAAGTCCTCTTTAAAGGAAAAAAAATTGTTAATCCTTCCTTTAAATAATCTGAAAAGAAATTCAGGAAGAATATAACTGTTCTACAGAAACTGGAAGGTAACTTATATGGAAGGGAAACCTAAATGTAAAAAGTTTCAAAATCTCATTTAATGAGACGTTAAGGATGCATGAATATTCGTGAGGTATACAGTATAATATTCTTTAGATTGTACCGTGCTGCAAGTCCTATTTAGGTTGATTCTCTGAGATGCAGAAGTATAGGATTCTTTTGGCAGTCATAATGACTATCAGAATGATTTAATGTTAATATATCTATTGTTTAATATTTGTTATCAGCTTAAACCTTTTTGGAAAATAGGAACGCTCCCACCAATCAACAGTTAACAGTTAAGCATTGGAAAGTTGATGGCAATCTAGTGAATCATTACTTTGACCAAAGGAATAAGACTTTCACTTCATGAAAGAATGTCTCACCTGGGAAATCAATGTGTTTGAGTAAAAACAATATCTAGTTTACTCTAGCCACTTCGGAGCCGCTGCCTTGTAAACTGGTTGAGTTCAAGCTTGCATTCATTCACCTCACATGAATGGTACCGATTGTCTTTGCAAATGTATTTTTTGTCAAAAGTGTGAATCCTGAGAAAGCAGATTTGAATTAAATTCCATCTATAATGTAAAATGTAATTTAGATACGTATATTGTTGAATGATTTTTCTTAGCTTGCTAAATCAACAGTGGCACACACAATGCATGCACGCACACACACACACACACACACACACACACAGGCAAGTAGAATCACATTTGGAGTAGAATGTAATTTCTTTCTGGCTTTGTTTTTGATGGAGTCTTCTTAAATGTCAGCTGCTGTAGCTGACAAATTGCTCTCAAGTGAAAGAAAAAAACAGAAGAAAAGACTTATGAAAATATTTCTCCTCTGGCAATACTTACCCATCAATCTCCCCTCGGGTACATGCTGCAGCGACAGCAGGATTTAGATTTAGGAAATGATCTCTTCAATAATGCAACAGAAATCCCGGCCTGCAACATTGGAAATTTGTCACACTTTTAAAAACCAAAACCATCAAATGGTCTCACCGTAAGGCTCTGCAGAGCAAGGCAGGGATAAGTTAGTGCTATTAAAAAAACAGACAATGCAGTAAAAGTTGAGTAAACATTTTAACGGAGTGTTGACGGAGCACCATCAGAAGTGGAAGGACATTGCTTCACCTGCTGAATGACAGAAAGCTGACTCACATTGCTAAAAGACAGCAGTAACAGCGCCAGGCTGACCTTGGCCAGTACATTAGGAACTATACTGAACTGTCCCGGCAGCAGGTAGTTCACTCCAGAGGAACTTCGATAGAAACATAGCTCGCACTATTTCAACATTAATAAATCACTAACACATGACGAGTGTACGTATCTGGTTTTCTACACTGCATTGTATGTTCCATGGCACAAGAGCAGAGTGGGTTAGACACAGCAGGAGTGCCTATGGCACAAAACAGAAAGGGGATTTCTCCCCTCACCTGCATCAACAAGTTGGGTGCAACGGAAGGGGCCATGGTGTCCCTGACAAAAGAGACCAAAAGAGATCAAGCTTGTGTTGACCAGTTCGGAGCCGCCAGGATTACCTGTGCCCTTTCCTCCCTCACCTTGTCCAGCACCTGCTGCAACAAGAGACAATGAGGAATTGCATATATCTGACTCCTTGGCCAGCGGTGAGCTAGAGCCTCGTGGCCTATGGGGAGGATGATGCTTTGAATCAAAAACCATAGCGGACAGTGAGCTGTGTCTTGTGAAGTGAACAAGTCTATTTTTGCCCTTCTGAAAAGCACCCAAATACCCTTAACAACCTGTGGGTGGAGACGGCAGTCTGCTATTTGAGGCCCCTCGATAACAGGTCTGCCGCCAATTTCAGCCGGTCCTAAATGTAATAGGCCAACATGGATCTCATTTGGCTGTAAGCCCACAGCAAAACATTTTGGCCACCTGATGCATGCTTGGCATGAGAGCAAACCCCACCCTGACAATTGATATATGCAATCGTTGCGGTGTTGTCGTACCATATCAGAACGTGTCTCCCCTCTACCTACCGCTCGAAATGTTTCTGGGCCAGCTGGTCTCCAGCTTGAGATCATTTATCTGTTCGACCTTGTGTTCTCCCCAACACCCCTTGACTGATCGACCCTCGCAGACAGCTCCCCAACAATATAGGGAGACATCAATTGTTATCACCACAGGAAGTGTAATTGGATCTATCTGAACACCCGTTGAGAGGTAGAGCGGATGCAGCCTGAACAGAAGTGTCTTTTGACACCGTGCTGTGATTGTCAACACCTGAAAGAGATCCCTCACTGGGTGGGCTCGCTGGCTGATAAACCAGAGGTCTCCTGTTGAGTAGACCCAAAGGAACCACGGCTGCTGCTGCTGCTATCAAACTGAATAAAACCATAAATCATAATGCTCTGATTGTGCTCTGCAACTTCATGATTTTTCAGGGTCAATCGTGTAAACCTGCCTAAACACCAAGTTCAGCTCGAGATCCAGAATAACTGTGTTTTGGGAGAGAGACAAGGTGCTCTTCTCCAAGTTCATCAGAAACCCCAAACTGTGAAGGTGATTGATCAGTATTTGTGTATGACAGACAGCCAGCTCCCTTGAGCTTCCCATCAGGAGTAGGCAATCGAGATACGACAAAATCCTTATGCCTTGAGCATGTAGAGGATCAATTACTGAGAATATATTTGGAGCAAGAGAGAGGCCGAATGGGAGAACACAAAATGTGTGAGCCTTCTCCTGAAAGGCAAACCTCAGATATCTCCTGTGTCTGTGCACTATTGGAATGTGAAAGTAAGCATCTTTCAAATCCCCTGAAGTGAACCAGTCCTCATCCTGTGCTGACCTAAACAGGCAACAGTGTGTTAACATTCAGAGTGGAAGTTTGCGTAAACTGGTGGGGACACAGCAAGAGGCATTAGTACGAGTTTGAAGTTAAACAGTGTGAGCTGTCAGTAATTAACTTTATCAAGAAGGACCAACATTAGAGATGGAAATCATTTAAAATTCCTCAATACCGATATTGGTCATCAAATGGGAGTTAACGGTATGTATTTGTCCTGGCAGTGCACCAGTTGTTGTCTATCAGCTATAGCATGCTAGCAGTGTTAGCCTTTAGAGGAGCAATACGCACCATTCAGAGCATTGATACAGAAGCAAACAACTGTTTTCTCTGCAAAGATATAGTGCAGTAAAGTCTCCCTCTTGAGCAGAGATTAAATCTTGCCTAGTGCAGCTCCCCAACACTTAGTCTTGTATTTATATGCATATGTAAATTCAAAACCCAATTTTCTCTCTTTACCACTGCCTGAATCTAGGCAGAGGCCCTTATTAATGATTCCCTAGTCATTAAAAGGCAATTGAAACCTGAAGGTTAAGAACAGCCGGTGGCATATGTAACCTCATTTTACTTTTCATCATTTATCTCCGCTCTCTCTACAGAAACGTGAGAGCCCAACTCTTGTGTGAGGGTAGACAGGCCTTGGCCGAAGTTGGGAATAACCCTTTGGCTAGTCTATTAGCTGCTGAGATAACCCTGAGTTAATGCTCCACTTTTCCATGTGCAGTGTGAAACGATGAAAGTGTCATCTGTTACACCAGGCATGGTAGTTGCAAAGCTACTATCTGTAGGATTCAGAACAGCTCATTATTGGACCATATTGCATGATGTTTTCTTTCTCTGGAGGATCTTAAAGTGGGTAGACACAGTTGGTCTGAAGTGTCTGTGATAAACAAGTCTGGTGTAACATCCGTGAGGCTTATCCTGCACTGCACCACAAATCTGGTGAAAACTGATCAGAAGTTCCTGATGTTCAATCTCATGATTACGAGACGAGATCCAAGTTATTATAAGCACCTTTTTATATGACTTCCTGTTTATCCTGGATCCAGACAGAGACAGTGTTCTAGTAGTGTGTCTCTGACTGAATTAGTACTCAGTGTGATGTTCGTGGCAAATTCTGTCAATAGCTTGACATGGGCAGTGAGTGAAAATTGACTTTGACTGCAAAATATCTGGATTTTTTGCTCATAATAGAATAAGGTAATATTACATCAGTGTTAATAGGAAATCCTAAAAAGAAAAAGTTGGAAAAAATGTATGAAAATCACATGTGACCTGCAGGCAAAACCTCTATCTGCACTTTCGGAGACTTAGGATTTGTGCAGAGCGTGAGCAGAATTGGTGCATGTCAGCTGTTGTCTTTCAGCTAAAGTTATGTTTGTTTGTACTAATTGATATATTTGAAATATTTCAGTTTCTTTTAATATTTCTTTGTGAGAGCTCTGCCTTCGAAGCCAGCTATGGAAGAGCCTCTCCATTAGAGTAACGTACTGCATGAGGGTGTTTGTGTGGACTATCCTTGCCAGCTCCATCCCCCAAAGACTGCAGTCGCACCGGCTGACTTTATACAGCTGAGATTTAGCACACGTTCTCATAAATATTACAACTGGCTATACTTAGCCAGTTGAATCATGCAGCTTGTACAACAGATGTTTTTTTTTTTTTTTCCAGCTTGGTTAAATGGATTATAATTTGTCCTGCGACTTGACTGAAGGAGTGTGGGCACAGAGGTAGTCAGTCCTGATATTGTGTTTGAAAATATTAAATGTCGAGTGATGATATAGTTTGAGAAATATCGGTGACAAATGTTTCACAAGTCTCACTCCCCAGATTTAGCATTCGGCTTCTATTGTGATTTACCTCCCAGGCGTTCAGCTGAGTAATGTAATCTGTTACCATCGCACCATGTACTACAGTAAATATGATGTTTTTCATCTACAATAAGCGCAGAGCAGAGGAGTTTCAAGAGGCCAACTTCTCATGCAGGTATTTCATGAGCTCTTTCCCAAACACGCCTTTTCTCAATCAAAGACCATCCACCCACAGTGGGGGGGCGCTTTAAAACCTGAGTGGCCAATGGGTCTAGTTTCGGCCTATCACATCATTTCTTCAGGCGCTGCAATAAACAAGGTGAATTCAATTTTTCATTTCTGGGATGAATCAGTGAGCCAGTCCATAGAACAGGAACTGAATCATTTATTGTTAGAGCAGGAGAAATGTAATCAAACAGGCAAGCAAATGACACACTGCTGGGTATCTGCAAGAACATTAGCAGCAACGCTGATTTCACATCAGCAAGTCATATCAGTGTCCTTCTGATAATGGGATTAAAGGAGCATTTACAGCTGTTGTTGAATGAATTCCCTTTATTTTGAACTCATCAAGGGTTTCTATTTCATTGTATCTCTCAAACAACAAATTACGTATCACTTGTTAATGTCTTCATACTTTTAGTCTTTGTTTCTAGGCATGCCATTTATGTAATTTTGAAGTACTTCATGTAGTTTTCACTTGCACGTACAGCAGCATAGCCAGTGAGAGATCAAGAACCTTTTACATGGGATGGCAACAGTGGTACCCATACAAAGATATACTCAACTGTCTCACTTACTACCTGTCTTATTCTCTCTGTTGTCACTTCAGGCCACCACATCTGTGGAAAAAAGACTCTTTTGTCGTGACATTTTTATTTTTATATATATATCTATATACATACATACATACATACCGTGGCTGATTTCAGGGTTCTTTGCTGCCAGGATCCTACTGTATGTTCCTACTGTATGTTCCCGGCTCAATAGCCTCTAAATATGACATTAAGGAGACCTGTCAAAAAATGTTTGGTTCTCAGTAATGTGTTTTTTTTTCATAGGTCAAATGTTCTTTGGGGCGATATGTTGAAATGACCAACCTGCAGCTAAAAGCCTACTGATGTTAACATTAATAAGACTTATGACCTCACATTTGTGGGCGAGACTTCTCTTGACTTTAGACATTGATATCTCCACAATGGCTAAATGGATTTTTAACATTTGAACTGAATCTGAAAAGTCCAATCATAGTTTAAACCAAAAAGATAGAACCCGAAATAAGCACTTCACATCAAGATCCCCAAATAAAAAAATCTTGTAGTATCTGCAGTTATGTCTTGGCTAAGACTGATGTCATCGTCATGGTTGCTGACTGTTGGTTAGCAACTGTGAAATCAAGCAGGTAGATTTAAAAGCTTTGTCGGTGTAAATAGAGGTCAAAGAAAGTGCTGACACAGCTCAGCACTCAGCATATTTAGAAATGACTAAACCTGAGCGGACCAAAAGAACTAAGAGCTGATGGACTTCCACATTTTTGTGGCATGACTTTGGTATTTGTCATTAAAAATGTAAGCCAATTTGACTTTTAAACAGAATAAAATAAATAAATTTATCTTTTCACTTTTGACTGTTTAAAAAATGTGTAATGTACTAACTTTGTTGAAATAAAATCCATTCATCTATATGACTTGTCCTGAATGTGTGTATATATTTTATTCCAACATTGTTAGTTTATCTAAATTACAAAACACAAAATGAGTATTTCTACCTTGAAGGGCCATAACGGTCACATTGACCACACACGATATCAGTGTTTCCAGGTAATTAACAGCTGAGGGAGAGAGAGAGATGGAGCCCGCCAGTATGGACTGAAGTGTTGGCGTGATACAGAAACATTGTTCTGATCATGAAGTGTTCCGGTGCAATTCTCTGGTTCGCCAATGACGTGTATCAACTACACTGCAGACTGGAGTCTCTAAACGGGTGCAATGCAGGTTAAATGTGCATCGGCAGGTCGGGTCCGCGTTCGATACGTCTTGTGTATGAAGTAGCTGTATCCTCCCTCCCTGCGCTGCATCTTTATAAACTAGGATAATCTGGCCATGGATCACATCCCTCAGCCTTCTAGGCACCACCTTCCTCTTCTTGCATTTCTAATAGGCCTGTGCATAGAACTGAATTTAATTAATCAATTTAATCGACGATCGGTAGAAATTATTCAGTTTCATATCTGATGGAGAGGAGGGGGGAACAATCAGCAACATATTATAATTTGAACTACAGAACTAACATACTAACTTTGACCCATTTCCGCTGTGGATTCCTGACAGAGTAGCAGCTCGGGACCTGTTTGCTCCCCTCAGACTTGCCGCTTGCCATCAGTCAAATGTGCAAGATTGCAGAAAAGCCAAAGACATTAGTTAAACCAGGATGATACTATATCACACGATGCAGTCATTCCCTTCATCCCGTCACTCAGTCAATCTAGTTTTCCACAGATGATCAGACTCGTATTGATATATCTACAAATAAATTGAATCGTATTCATGAAATTCAATATACAGTTAATTTTTTTATTTATTCAAGCTATAACTGATTAAGCTCAAATAAACTGTTTGTTACCTGTGAATACGTTTTGTCAATTTATAAGAACACAACAACATTCATCTTCACCAAGTGGACATCACAGGTGCCTTCATGCATTTGTGTGTTTCTATCTTTAAGGTAACTCGTAATTACTTTCATATTTTCCCAGTGAGAGACACGTCAATCACTGCTGTGAGTCAGCGTTGCCTCTCTTAGCTGTGACCTTGGGCTGTGACCTTGGCCTCATGCATCACAAATCCAGCATACTCTCATTTGACATTTGAACCTGAATCCAATCCTCAGTAATATTCTGCCCTCTTGTCAGAGGGTCATTTCATCAAGCATTCATGAAGACCAAAGGTAGGAGGTATTTCTGAGACAATTTATCAGCGGGGTGAAGGATGTGTAGAAGACACAAAAAAGTTATTCTCAGATTCAGGACTGGACATTGAAATAGGAGGTGGGACAAAGCTTTTCAACACCAGCTGTGATGCTTAAGGACATCCGCTGCCTTGGGTGGAAAAGCTGGGAAACCCATCTTTGAGTGATATCGGACAGCTTCCAGGCTTCATCAAGGTGGAGTGAAGGGCTTTAGGCTTTGCTCTGTGCCTGAGTCAACTGCCTTTGATTTCACATGATGCGTGTAATTACTCTATAAAAAACAAATTACATTATCTGCAATCCCTACACTCAGGGGAAGATAAAGCAGACAGTCGCATCTATTGCTCCACCTTAAATAACAGTAGTCATATAAACTAAATGAATACTGCAGTAAATAGATGAAAATACAGCCGCCGCTGACACTTACAATACAGTTATTGTTAGTGACCTTACCAAGAAACATTTGCACACTGATTTGCTTTTGGCAGTGGTAAAATGAAGGTAGAGATGATATCTATAATTATCCATAGCTGCGACCTGTAACTGGCAGATTTTAGGTTTGCAATTTCCAGCTGTTTGCCAGTATCTGTCGAATGCTTTGTAGGGTAATTTCAAGCATGGGTTGTACAGTTTTATTGTGTATTCACATGGTGCGGGACAACTAGTCATTGCGCTGAAAATGGAGCAATGTTGATGTTTGTATGAACATTTGAATCAACCTTGCCCACAGGCATACAGTAGCCTACTGTATCAACACAGTAGGCTACAGCACCATGTATGAGTCAAACATATCGGTACATCCTGCAAAGGAACAATGTGCACAATAAGCAGGGATGCACAAATATCCCGTAGTAAATATCATATATAATCTTAGATGGCACTTTAAAGGCCTATGTGAGAACTGGCAGTGCTCAGTATGGTTAAATACAGTATGTAGCAAAGATTAAAACTTTAGTAGTCAACATCTTTAAATAAATAATGAATCAAATCATCAGATAAAATGTGAAAGTTGTCGCTTGTAATTACAAACCCACAGAGAATTATCCCCCAATTCTGTAGTTCCCCTTATCTCTTGGGAGCATTTCATCTTTTAGCCAAGCTCACCGAAAAAGGGTTCGTATACGTCGTGTCTGCAAGCAGCTTTTTATAACCCTTAACGTTTGTTGGATAAAGTGAGGTGACATAGTATAAAGTGACAAAGTGTGTGGGTTGATGGGTGGGTCTAGCGTCAAGATAAGCCTACACATTGAGTTATTTTACGTTACGTTGATAACTAAATCAGAATGTACATAACTAGTTTAGTACGTAAACGTGTCGCGTTCTGTCACGTACAAACACAGGACTTTCATCCAGGAGACTGAAGCGATCTCTTTTCACAGATCACTTCAACGCCTCTTTTGCCCATAACAGCATAGAATTGGCACCCTAAATCTTAACTATATGTCTTTACATCTGTGCAGCATTTGTTTTCAAATATAGACTCAAATAACTACAATATATCAAAGAGTAGAAAACCCTTTACAAGGAAATGGGTAAGTGATGACACCGTTTGTGTTCCTGCTATGTTTATGATGCTGATGATGGCAGGACAATCTTTCTTGCTCCCATGTGGCTGTGGAAGAGTCACATAATGAATGATCAGTCACAGCCATACACTGTGCATAAATGAAACATGCTTATCAATTGAATCAAATGAGACGGGCAGTTCTGATGAGGCCATTAGATCACATGAAAGCACTCGTCTTATAACGATAGAGCAACAGTTTGTTTCTGCTGGACTGCAACAGCAAAACAACAGAACTACTAATATGGATGCAGTAGGTTCATATCAGACCAACATGAAATAGGAAAAAGCAACACTGAAAGTCAAGTGATGTTTGGTATGTAGCATGTGACGTTTGGCACTTCAAGCACATCAGCCTGACTCCTGATTGAGAACGCTTCAACTGAGGACCTGTAATGATCTTGATGTTGCTAATAATGGTTGAAGCCAAAGAGACAGAGATGGAGAGTGGGGAAAGTAGATCAGCCATTGTGATTGGAAGACAGAGGATCTCCTTTGTCTGGCAGGAGACAGAGCTTAAAGAAGAAGAAGAAAAAACACACCGTCTATCTAATCTCCAGTCAAAATGTGGTGTTAACACAAGCTCAGGTTGAATCAATACAGCTAATACAGGCAGGAGAGAAGTAATTGCCACCACTGATGACCTATGGAGTCATATTGATTTGGAGCAGTGGTGTTTTTTTCACCTCTGCTGATACAGAAACCCTCATTTGTTGGAAAATAATTGAATTATTTCTTCTTGACAGAATTACTGCTTAACATTCAAACAATAGTCAGTCCGTGGGTCACACTATTTCTACACACACTGTGACTCAGTCACGATTCAAAGCTGCTGTTGTTAGGGCAATGATATGTTGAGCTGTTAGAAAGACTGAATTGTTACTAAAAAATGACTTTCTTTCGGATTAGTGAGGATCATTGACTTAATGGCTGACATCTTTCAGTTTCAGGTTTTCCATTTCTTGTATTAATAATGTTAATGTGGAGTCTACTTTTACACAGCATATATAGTACATGAGTTTTTAGTTGATACATACATACTTTGTATTATGTGGGTACATCAATAAACAACTGTAATGTCAAACATTAAACTGTTTAGTAGTGTTGCACAGTTATTTTCATGTAAAATCTCATTTTCTATGGCAGATGAGGTTTTCGGGCCTAGAAACAATGATTTTCTTCAGTTCACTGGTTGAAAACTAAGTCTATGGCTCAGCCCATGACTCTTTAAATGTCTCTGTACATGGCCCATAAACGGAAGAGTTTGACTGATAGGGCACCGTGTCCATGCCATCCTATTGTTCCGTAGCGGAATGAAAGTAAAAGCTCTGGAGACGCACTAGTTCAATATCTTGGTTTGACTTTTAGAAAGTAGCCACTGTTGTTTTCCAGAAAGCATCCTGACAAATCTTCAAAGGACCGTAGAGTGCTTGAAACATTAAAGGATTGATAGTAAGAATTAACAGCGCAATACGTGTTTCAAATACAATATGTTGCTTCCCTCCAGAGACTGTAATCAAGCTGACCTTGCTTGTTGTTTGAGTCTTGTATCACTGAGCTACAGAGGGCAGTTTTCCTCCTCAGAGGAAGTGAGAACGCTCCTGTAGAGAAAGATAAAGGGCTTGATGGGAGACACGCCTGAACTTACATTATTTTTAACAAGGAAGATACTATTGTGGTTGCATGGGACATTCTGTGACCTAGGTTACATTATGCACAGGTACGACTGGGCCGAGCAACAACTAACCTCTGCATGTTGTCTTTATCACCACAACAGATGTGGTGTTACCACAGCACATGCAGAGATATAATAACCATTCAACCGAATCATATAAATTATCGTTAGCCTACTCGCCACGTCTGTCAGTCGATCACAGCAGAATGACGCAGAAGCCTGCGTTGAAAGCCGTCGTTGAAAATTTGATTCATTTGCCTAATCATCGTGAAAGGTCAAAGGTCACATTGAGCCTGAGTACACTGTGTTGGCCTCTATAGGGGTTTAAATCTTGTGATTTCATCAGTGGCGGGCCGTGCATTTTATACCTGGGCCTTCACTGCTGTCCAGCAGCTGAAATACCACCTTATAACCACATTGTGGCGCCACAGCTGTTATTCATTTTTAAGGCTGTAACTATGTACATCTTCGCATTAAACCGTTCGGTACAAGTCGTCTGAATAATGCTAGAGCATTTAGAAAATACAAAAGCCTAAATTCAGGAAAATATAATGTTCTCTGCTGGTCTGGCCGTGGGATTCACAGTCATTCCTTAATGACAAGCCGTGACCCAGAGAGATTAACATTGGATTTCACTTTCACAACGCCATCGTTGAACGTACTGCTCTGCAATGTCTTTCCTCGGCTCAGGTTCCTCTATCATGGTGCATCTCACTCAGCCAGAATGTATTTTGATTGGCTGAGCTGCATCACGTGATGTGATTCACTACCCATCAGCCTCTGCTGGCTGTTAAGTTTCGTTTCACGATAGTCACGTGCTCGCCCACTGACCAATCACAGCACACTCTGCACCTCGCGGGAAAGCTACACACGGACACTGGCGGCATGTAATGCTGACGTCATTATAGGCCGGCGCGCAGGCTCTGATAGTCAAAGAATACGCCCAACATGTCAAACTAAAGATCTGATTGGTTGAACACTATGACAATCAACAATATCATCCCCATTTACTTTAATCTGCACTGGCTGCAGGTGAGACTCTGCAGGCCTCGGGCCTCTCTTCTTACCTAGAGACACAGAGGTGAAATCTGATTGGATAAAAGCTCTACTTAAAACACTGGAAGCAGAGAAACTGAGGAAGACAGTAGCTGTGCAATGAGAAAATAAGATAATCGGAAAAATATTTTTATAAATTATAATACATGTAGTGTATTTAAGAAAAATTATTAAATAGATTTTTTTTGTTTTTTGTTTTTTAATATATATAGCTTTGTGATTCTGTTTAGGCCAGCAGAGAAGGCCTTGCAGGCCCTGACGGCCCGCCACTGGATTTCATACAGGCAGTATGACGCGTCTCCTCTGGTTAAAAAGTCAACATAGTAAATTCGAAATATTACAATATTGAATCTAGGTTCATCCATATTTATTCCCTCATATTTAAATGTCCATTTAACAACTGGACAACAATCTTTCCTAAGATGTAAGATTTCTCCACAGAGCAGTTGGTGTAACAGCCCTCGCTCTGTAACTCCTCAGTGGAGTGGAATTTGACGTGGTACTGATTTAACTTTCAAGAGTCAATAAAGTAGTAAAGGAAACGCTAAACCGTTGTAAGTGTAATGCCTTCACAGCACACTCATTTGGATAATAGTGACCACAAATATTAACAACTATATCTAAAGTAATTTTGAACAATACATGAATAACACTGCAGTTGAGCAGTTTCACAAGTTTTGTTTTACTTTTAGCAGATAGTACACCCACCACGAAACCTTATTTCCTTATTATTCTTATTTTCATATGTAATAATGATAACAATATTATCGGACTTACTTCCATTTTAATATGTGGATAACCCCTTAAATTCATTCCCTTTTTTCCCAGTTTTATAAAACACTTGTTCCATATTGTAGGGCATCATCATCCATATTGTGTGTGCTGGTTGCAGCCTCAATGAGCCACATCACACTGAAGCAAGGTCCACTGAAGGGTGTTTAATAAGAATAAACCCAATGTCTCTTCATTTTGAATTATCATTATTCATATCCTCATGATCAACACATGCTCACTCTTCCATGTAGGCATGTTTGGTTCTGAAATGACATACAAATATCAAGTAAATCCATCATGTGGATTGCAAATTTTACCATAAACATCTAATATCAGATATTAACAGCATTAAATACATCTGTATCAATAACCTAGTTAATTAACAAAGACATTAATATAAATAACTAAATCTATGGTTTAAATATACACTTATACTGCCATCTACTGGTAGAAATGGTAAACACTTTTATTCTGCATCAATTTACAATCTATGCTCTGCGTTCACTCACAGACAGCACAGTATGTTGGACAATACATACCAGTGCTAGCAGCAACAACTCTGCACACATAAAAATGAATGATTAAACTATATTACAAACTGTGCTGCATCAAACAATACAACAATTAATCATAAACTTGATTATTGCTGAGTACATGGATATCATGAATATTAAACCACCTGTAGTCAACTACTGCTGCTAACATACTCCCATCGGCCCAGGTTTGTTGATTTATACTCATTAAATGAACTGGTATGTGTGACGTACTTCCGGGTCACTGGTCTTGCGTTGCGTCTGTCTTTGCAAAAAAAACTACATCTACTCGTTATTTCTGATTCTGATTGTGATTTGAGTTTGGTTCTCTCATTTTTGAGTTTTTGGATTCAAACAAAAAAAAAAGGACAAACAGCGGTGCTTTTCCGTTTTTTTGTTTTTGGTTTAAAACAAGAAAAAACATGGTATTTCTGTATTTTCGTTTTTTCGATTAAACTATAGAACAAACTATCAAAACGTACACGGACCCAACAGGGGTCTGATATCTCCTGTCTTCTTTGGAAGCAGGAAGCAGGGGAGTACAACCCTTTCTGTCTGTTGTGAGTAACAGACAGCCTGTTTCTGTAACAGGTTTAGAGCTGACTAACTCTATTGTTTGTAATTCAGTTTCAACAGTGAATAACTTCCCTATTTCCCACACAGTGACTTGGAGAATATCTGGATTAGGACAAATCCCATGTGACCTTAAAAGAACATTAGGTGTGAGTCTGGGAAAAGCCTCCATTGTCTCTCTAAACCTGGGCGGCAGGTGTGCTATTTGGAACACTATCTCCCCTCAGTAATCAGATGCTGAAGAGATCCTACCAGAGCTTCTGTTTGAAGTCTTGCATGTTAATTGACAAGCCTGTCAAGATGATATGACGGGAATAATGAAAGGCATCAGTATTTCCATGTGCTGATGGTTAATACTGTCTGGGAGAATGTGGAAGCAGAGGGCAGATATGTATATTGAATATTACACAGCGATCACCACAACATGTCAGTCCCTCTGCTGAACACACTTTATACATGCTCATAGTGGTATATTTTGTGATTGCTTGCTTGTTGTGTAATTCACAAATGACTGCACCAGTGACTTTCATTATTCCGGCTCTTTATCAGTGTGCTCGTGAGGCAATGCTCCACTGTCATATTGATCAACTTTCCCTCTTGTCCTGCAGTTTTTTTATTCTTCTCAAATGGCTTAAAAGTGTATTTTGACAAAGCCTGTACTGAAAAGGAAATGTCGTAAGGTTTACTCAACAGGTTTACTTTCGGAGAGCAAACATGTTTCATCTGCTACAATTTCAGATTTTCAGCTGTACACAATTATCTACAACCTCTAAATCGTGTGTAAAAACACTTCTTTAATGCCTTTTGACACCCTTCTCTATATTTACTTCAGTAATGCGTTGAACAGTTTTCTTTTTCAGAGCGTTGTTTTTCATGTATACCCTCTTATACGTGTCCTTTCTCCTGGGCTAGTCTGGAACCAAACTCCTTACCGCATCGGCTCGAATGAGGTTCTGGACCGGCCCAGGGTCCAGGGTTACCCGCATGTCACCCCCTCTCTCCCCCTGCATTTACTATCTGTCTCTATCAAATAAAGCACAAATGTAAAATAAAGGAATCTTAAAAAAGGTGGTTTCAGCCTGCAGCAGAACATGGTCACTGAGTCTGCTGTCCTGGTTTTAATTTACCACTCTGAGGGACCAGAATAGAATGGACAGCAAACACAGGGCCCAGGTGAAGCTGTAGTAATTTAACATTTCCCACATCAGGCATTACCATTGGCCACATGTGGGACAGTACAACCGTTGTAAATGCAAATACATTTGTTTTAAGTACGGTTTCATCTCATCTTAGTGTTTTGCCTCCATCTTTTACAAAGCCAGCAGCAGTGTTTCCACACTTCTAGAAGGCTATGTGCACTGAGTTGATGATTAGTGTGCTGGTCCTTAAAATGTGTTTACATACTACGGAAACATTTATCTAGTGTAGGAAGCATGTCAGAAATATTTAAAGTGGACCTATTACACTCATTTTCAGGTTCATAGTTGTATTTTCTGCGGGAATATGTTTTCATGCTGTAATGTTCTAAAAATGATAAATCAGTTTTATGAAGAATGGGGGAAGAAATGAATGACGCAGAGTATTGGACTAGGACTGTAACTGGTGCAGTGTGTGAACCGATGTTACCGCTCTATTCAGCCGATACATCCACTGCATTACACTTTATGGTATTATTTAACCTGAGACACATTGGAACTGAAACTAGTATTCACGTTGCTAAGTATTTTAATCAGGTCTCCGTGCTTGGGAAGCACAGATAAGACGTTTACAGACTTTACTAATAATTTCTCCTCTGCTCTGATCAACAGCGGTCTCCTCTGAGCTCACCCATGGCACCTTCTCACTGTTCGCCCACTCACGAGCTACAGTATTGTTTTATAGCCATGAAACTTAAGCATGTGCAGTTTACCAAGACAAGGAACATGTTAAAAACAGTTACCCATACACAACCTACTGCTGTCGTTATTTAACTATCTTCTCATGAGGCTCCACACAGTCTCTCTGTATTACCTAACGTTAGGTAATACAGAGAGAAACTCCTCGGAGGCCGCAGAGTCAGAATCCCCATCCGGTTGGGGGGGAGGGGTTCAGGTGGTAGGGTTTCTTGGGCCCGGAGGGAGGTCTCTCATAGTCCGCACCGGGGACCTGCTGGGTGTTCCTGGCAGTCGTCTGGGTCCTAGACGGTTGTTCTGGGTGCTGCCTATGAAACCTGGCGATGAGTCTGGGGTCGCAGATGTTCCGAGCCGGAACCCATTGCCTCTCCTCCGGACCGTATCCCTCCCAGTCGACCAGGTACTGAAGGCCTCGCCCCCAGCGGCGGGAGCGCAGCAGGCGATGAACAGAGTAGACCGGACCTCCTTCAATGAGGCGAGGAGGCGGAGCAGCCGGCACCAATGGACTCTCCAGGACCGGTTTGACCTTGGATACATGGAATGTGGGGTGGATGCGCATGGATTTGGGGAGCTTGAGCCTTACTGCCACCGGGTTGATCCTCTCAATTTCGAACGGCCCGATGAACCTGGTGCCCAGCTTCTTAGACTCCACCCGCAAAGGTAGGTCCCGGGTTGACAACCACACCCTCTGACCCACCTGGTAGATAGCGGCTGGAGTGCGGTGTCGATTAGCCGCTGTAGCATAGCGGTCCGCAGACCGGAGCAGGGTTGCTCGGGCCCTAGCCCAGGTCTGGCGGCAGCGGCGGATGGATGTCTGGACAGATGGGCAGGAAACTTCCCTTCCCTTCCCTTTCCAATGCAGGGAACAGAGGTGGCTGGAACCCATAAGCACACTGAAAGGGTGACAAGCCTGTGGCGGAGCTGGTCAGGGTGTTATGGACGAGGACCTCTGTACACAGTTGGGGATCGACCGGATACCTCTTCCCCAGGCTGTTCCAGCCAGCGCCCTGTCAGCCGCCTGACCTGGATGCGCGATCCACTCTAGAGGTTCCCTCAATAAGTCCGTCCAGGGATGTGGGTAGCTCGAACGCAATGAGTTCATCTTTGACGTAATCTGCTAACCAGAGTAGATACGTGTCACACTGGGCGTCCATGTTCCAAGAGCTTAATCGTGCCTGAGTCCGGAAATCAATGGCGTAGTCCGTGACAGATCGGTGGCCCTGCTGGAGCCCCATTAGCCCTCCGGTGACGTCCGGTCCTCTGGACACCAGTCCGAAAACCTTGCGTAGTTCGGCGGAGAAGGACTGGAAGGAAGCACAGGCAGGAGTCCGACAATCCCATTCCGCTGTTCCCCACAGACGAGCGCTCCCTGTCAGGTGGTTGATGGTAAACGCCACCCTGGCGTCCTCTGATGCGAAGGTGCGGGGCTGCAACGCAAACAGGATGGAACAGTTCGTCAGGAATGCGTTGCAACCCTCAGGATCCCCAGCGTAAAGTTCGGGCTCCCCCACCCGGGGCTCTGAGACCACCGTAGTTACTGCTGGATCCATTCCCGAGTGAACCGGAGCAAGTGGCGGTGACCCCGTCGCGTTGGTCGGAACTGCGACTGCCGTGAGTTGTCGTACCTGGTCAATCAACGTGATGAGCATCTGGTTCTGATTTGCCAGGTTGTGGTGAACCTCGGCGGTGTTGGTGACCACCATGGTCTCGGTTCGTTGCATCGTCTCCTCGATCGCCTCGAGCCGGGTCCATGCCGTGGTGCCGTCTGCTGGATCCATGATGTGGCCAGATCGTACTGTAACGGGTGTAGTTAGGACCCAGGAGCAGTACGACAACACCGGGACTGGTATGATTTAAGTTCTTTATTTGCAACACACGACAGGCAGAAGATTCTCTGAAAGAATCCGACAGGTTTCTCGTGGTCAAGGACAGAAGGGCTGAGTAAGTTACCAGGACAGAGGTAAGGCGAGGTAGTCCGGGACAGGCAGGGTCGGCAACAGGGAATCAGTCCATGGGTGAGTGCGGGAAAGTTGAGCATGAATGCAGAGAACGATCTGGCAGTGAGTGTGTCTGAGACAGGGGTTTAAATAGTGAAGAGGCAGAGTGAGCAGGTGAGAGTGATGAGCTGATGAGGTGAGTGTGACTGGCAGGTGCACTGAATGAACTAATTAGGTGAGTGAAAGGTGGATAGAAGTGACAGAGCTGTGACAATTATGAAGGAAATGTAAATGTAATCCAGTAGAAGCTTCATCCAAAGGGATTGAAAGTCAAGATATCTCAGACACAGCTGCCTCAAGTCTGACCGTTCTAGCCATGCTAGCAGCTAAACCTAGCGCAAAACTAATATCCATCAGCCTCAGCTGTACTCATATACATATCAGCTTCAAATCTGCATGTAAGCATTATAATTTGAAACGTGTTGCCAACATATTAGCATTCATTTCAAAGCACAGCTTTGCCTTGGTACAACCTCAGAGCTGTTAGCATGGCTGTAGACTAGCATGTCTGTGTCCTAGTGAGTTGTTGACTGGTTGAATCAACTGCAAAATTTCCATCATTGATTTTCTCAAAAATATGAACTGATTAAATAAATTATGCATGAATAAGGTACAATGCCAAACCCAATCTGTCATGTACCAACCTGCCATTTTAGATTGTAGATAAGATAAGCTAGAAACTGACATCTATCATCTTCTCCTCTGAGGTGGATTCAGAATCAAAGGTTTTGTCTTTTGGAACAAATACGTATCACTTCTATCCTCTGACTCGTCCTGCTCAAGTCTCTGCGTGGCAACTCGGGCTGTGTAATTACGGCTGCGCTCTGTGTGCCTCGTGGAGTGAGTGTCTATTCATGTGTTACGGCTGAAACTTGAGCTTATCTACATGTTGATTGCTCCAGTTGGGGCAGCACATGCTCTCCCCCGCCATGATTAAACTGTGCCGTCAAGATAATTACAACCATCTTGGTGGCCTGGCAATGTTCGGCTGGGGCGGAGAAAACACAGGCGGGGAGGATGACAGAGGCAAAAATACAGGGGGTGGAAGAGGAAGGAGCATTTTAGCATTAGATTACCAACAGCAGCAATAGAAGTATCTGTCAGATTAGCCTGTATTGCTGCCCAGGGCCCTGAGCTTTCACCGGTGCTAAATATATTGTTACCTTTTTAGACTTGATTCCTTAAATGCAGCTGAATGGGTTTGAAACACATTGCTCTAGGGTCAGCTGCTGTGGCATCACCGGCGCTGTGCTTTTAATCAGGCGCTTGGCAGCAGCAATCATTGAGGAAAAGCTGCTTCTTTGCAGGGGCCTTGAACCAGGTTATAACTGAACCACTGTGATCTAACCACTTTCCCAACTGCTTCTAAACGGTTGGTTCAGGTTAGAGTGAAGCAGAAGTTGGATACATATTGAACTGAGTGGCCTTTTCTTTGGTGCCAATGATAGCTACTGATGTGTATGATAGGTACTAATGATTCGCTACACGTTTTAACCTCGTTGCTTGGGCCTTGCACTCTTTTTCAGCTTTCCTCTGCCTCCAAATGGCCACTTGAGGATGCCTCCAAAACAAGTCAATCCCGTTCAAATCTAGATCTAGCTGGTTGCTTAGCATTTGCCCGCCGGTCCTCGCTCGTACCCAGCTCCCCTCTCTCCAATAACGGTGTATTTTTACTCCAAAACACAAAGACGGTGAAAAGTCCAAATGCCAAACTCAGGCTTCAAAACCGTAGCCCATGCCAATGGGTGATGTCACAGTGACTACTCCACTTCATATATATACACAGTCTATTGTAACTGGCCTTGGTTGATTTGCTAATGCTTCATACTAGAGCATGATTCCCATTGAGTACAGAGGGACATGTCACACATGTTGTAGTAAGTAAGCTCTGATTGGTTGTTTTTCTTTGCACACGGTGGAATCTTTAAATGCCCTGAGCAGCACCAAACAACCTCTGGATCTCTCTGTAGTTTTTGGAGGTTCAGGAGTTTTAGCAAGACACAGAGGAAGCAGATTTCTTTCACAGATTTTCTGTCTCATGTAAAGGATATCGTGACAGTTTGAGCAGATATGATAAGAAGTTATTTTTCTTAGAATTACACAACTGCAGCTGTAGTAGTACTTTAGATTTAAAGGGGAACTTTAATTGTCTGAGATTCACCCTCTTGAGCACCAATAATAGTCCTGTCTGTGGAATTGTTTGCACATTGTTGCTTTAATTATGGGTTCGCACTCTTTTAAAGTCCCACTGTGCATCGTGTGGGGACTGTGAAAGAAAATGAATCATTGTGTAACTAATTTAGCCTCTGAGCAGATCAAGGCCTTTTATTTCGCTCTCCCTGGCAAACATCAAAATCCAGTGACTCATAAATTCCATATTTGTTCTGGCCTTTCCACTCCGCTTTGCACCCCTCTGTTTAGCTTTGCCCATGACCAACTGTGGAATTAGCAGGAAAAAAACAATGACAATCGGAATCTGAACAAAGCACAATGTAGAGAATAGCTCTGGCTGCTGGATGCAAACACAGGAAGTGCTGTTCTTTCCAGCTTCTTTGTTTATTGTGTCACCCAGAAGCCCATGTGCATGCTTCTCTTCTGATCTTGTTTGGTTTGCAGAGCTTTGTCATTGCCTTGTTGTGGGACAAGACGTCTACGTCTCGTTAATACATATACATGTCATTAGAATCATGACTTTGACTGAATACCTGTGTAGAACCACATTCTAGGAACAAAGTTGAAGTATACATTTTGACCACTAGATGGGGTGATGATCCTAAGGAACATATATGAGTTTGCTGACTGCCTACTGAACATTGCATCTCCATTGATAACATGTTCTGCCTTTGCAGCAGTGTTGCAGCAGTTAAACAGTTAACAGGTAAAAGCATCTCTATACATTGAACATGTTGTATGTAGACCCAAATGTACACACAAGATGCTGAGTAAACTGGAGCAAGAGACTGCTCCAAAGAGCAAGTACTAGTTGCAATGAAAGATTACATTTCAGTCATTTTCATCCAAAGCGATTTAGAATTCACATTCTATCACATTCACACACCGTAGGCATCGAGGTTAAGTGCCTTGCTCAAGGACACATTGACATGCGACTAGCAGGGATTGAACCACCAACCCTCTGATTGAAGGACGCTCCACTTAGCCACAGTCGATACTTTTCTCCTGTCTCTCCTTTGATCAAATGAACCATGTTAGACACAGCGACAAGAAAGCTATACACAAGAAAACATGGATTCATTGATTCAGTAAAATGTCCACAACCAACTGTGGAAAAACAGCGGTTGGCTTTTCTAGCAGTTTGTCCTTAGTTGTGTGAACAAAACAGAACATCACTTTTTTACTCAGTGTACCTTATTTCTTGGCAGATGTGGCTAAACAAGTACTCCCAAGTTGTCGTCCTTAGACGACATGAAAGCATGAAGACTCAAAGTACAAAGGTCACCTAATGGCAACATTTCTTGGTTCTCCAATTGAAGTCTTGATATCATACTTATAAACATATTCCAATGGACCGTACTCAAAGAGGTTATGTGTTAAACCATTCACACTGGTTTTCAGTCTACAGAGGTCATACATGTGAGTTTTAAACATTTAGATAAAATTAAACATTTAGATACAATCAATGGTGATAAATCAAACTCCAACAAAGCAAAGTATGTTTTTGTACAACAGCTTGGCTAAACAAACAACAGCTTAGTGTGATGAATATACTGTATGTTACCGCTCTACCTCGGCCCACTTGAGCTCTGGCTACCTGCCCTGATAGAAGTGGTAAAGGGGAAACATGGGGGAAGGAGAGCAGCTCCATGCAAGGCTTTATATTTATATTTAATACACTGAATATAAATACCAAAATACAACGTTCTGAAATGAGAAATGTGCCTCCTAAATGTACATTCAAGAAATTCTTTATCATTTAATGTATGCCTACCAGTAGAGCCTTTTCACACCAGATATTATGACGCATCACAGCAGGAAAATTGTATCTTATGGTATTTGTGTGGCTGTGATTAGTCAGTGAGGACTTGAGTAGTATGAAGGATCCACAAAGACAAAAATGCAATGTCATGTATCGATGTTTGATTGATTGATTGTACACATTGCTGTGGGATTACTGACTTTAAAAATCAGCAAATTATTCAAACACTAACTTTTAAGGTAGCAGATGGAGTAATTTTATAATATTCCGTATATATTTAATGATTATCAGAATATCAGTAACCCTGTGATACTCTTTTTAACACTAGAGGGTGCTCTCCGCTCCGCGTCCACACTGAAGCTGCTCTTGACTTTTCCCTGTATCCAAATGCCGATGAGGCTCGGCAGGCTTTACTTACACGTGTAGTCACAAAGTCAGTGTGAAGCAAGTAATAGAGTGGAGAAAAGGTCACCAAATCACACCGTTTTAGAAAAGTGACTTTCTTTCAATGCTGATACTGATGACAGTATGTGGGTGTGCATATAAACTACGTTATAACAATATCACAGTTCTCAAGTTATAACATGAAGCCAACCTGGGTTTGAAAGCTGTTAAAGTGATATCTGAAAAGAGCTCCACCACTGATGATAAATGCAGCAGATGCTGGCTGGGCGCTGCTCTTGCCATCCTTACACACATCACATAAGCACAGAAAAAAATGGCTCCACGCGGGATGACAACAGTAAACTCATCCACCTCATCTCATCTCCGTTGAACCTCCTCCAGGAGGTAGACGGGCCCCGGTGAGTCAACAGCCACACAGAGAAGGCCATGCTGATCTTCCACACCTTATTCTTTCATGCACTTGCAAGCAGTCCATTTCCTCTTGCCTTCTCCATGCTCTGGCTAATTTACAATATTTAGATTCAGGTAATTGTTACACTGGCCCAATAGACGGTGTGTGAAAGCTCCTGGTTGCTTGGATTAGAGGGGAGATGGGTTACAGACAAAGA
Organism: Anarrhichthys ocellatus; assembly: GCF_004355925.1. Classification (NCBI taxonomy): domain Eukaryota; kingdom Metazoa; phylum Chordata; class Actinopteri; order Perciformes; family Anarhichadidae; genus Anarrhichthys; species Anarrhichthys ocellatus. Next base: position 685,560 of record NW_022280127.1, read on the forward strand.
ATCCTGGTACAAAAAGTTTGGCTGTGATGAAAGTCTGTATAGTTTCAATCCTTCAAAGCCTTATTTGAGCAAAGTAATGCTATAAAAATCAATGTAATGGCACTCTGCCACCTAAGCTGCACATGAGCTTTGAAGCTGAGCTCCAAATATGTGACATAACTCCAGCTGGGAGAAATGAAAGACTCATAGTTGTTGGCAATAATAGTTGTTCTTACTGGCAGCAATTCTCAGCACTCTAACTCTGATTGGAAATACATAACTCCTTCATCATCTGCAGTACGGACCCAGTCATGACTAACAGGGTTTGATCTCTCAGCCTCGAGATAGATGCAAAAAGCAGAGCAGGATTGTTCCGAGTGTTCTCTGGCTGTCCCTCACAAGTCTCCTGAGTATTACCACATACAACAGGAGGCACGTGTCCGTCATTATAAGTGCGTTTGCGTGGGCCTGACCACTGAATAAAGGAACAATGCTCTAAAAATGAAGCTTTCCAGGGACAGAATCACAGAATTGTGTCAGTAAAGCACAAAATTCAGCCTGCTCAGTAGTAGTGACTGTTGTGTGTGGTGTGGTGCGTCTGTTCTGGCCCGCTGACAGCTGATCTGCTTAAAGGCTTTACTGGAGGTGCCAGGCTGCCGGGATAAAGCAGTGGTGGTGCTATACTCTCTCCTGCTCCCTCTGACTTGATCCACAGGGTTAATCTGAACTGGTTTGAAACCAGTTCTGAGGCACCCAGCCTGGTCCAAGCACATGCAGCCAGATACAGGTTACTCACTGTTGTAATTATGCTGAAACAGCATTAAAGCTCTCTCTCTCTCTCTCTCTCTCTCTCTCTCTCTCTCTCTCTCTCTCTCTCTCTCTCTCTCTCTCTCTCTCTCTCTCTCTCTCTCTCTCTCTCCAGCCTTAAAGCCTTCTGTATCCTCAGCAAACTTTTTGACTGGCTGGGTTTCACTGGAAAGGCTTTTTTATTAGTCCGCTGATTTGAATTTATTAAACTTGTTTTAAACCCAGGTGATTTAAATCTATTGTTACTTTCTTTTCATACTTTGTAAATGTTGAGAGCTAGGATAGAAAAAAATGTGAGGGTCTAATATAATGGAGACGACATACCAACTATTTATGGAAAGTAGTACTGGTGCGAAACAGACTCAATGTACACAATACAAATACTAAGCCGTACTGTGAGCTTTGAGATAAAGGCTAATACTAACATGCTCACAATGATAATACTAGTAGTGTGTTGATGTTTAGCAGGTATAATATTAACAATGTTCCTCATATAATTTAATGTCTAAGCATGCTAACATTTGCTTTACAGCAACACAGAACAAAGTACATCTGAGCCTGATTGGAACGTCTTTACCTTTTGCAGATGTACTGGGTCATAAACCAAAGTACTGGACAAGTGAACACTTTGACCTCCATCCAATTGTTTGGAGTCGGCACAACTGTAACCTGTTGCTGATCATCCCTCATCCTGTTAAGCAGCAGCAGGCTGGAGCTCTGGTGGCCGGTGACACAGAGAGAGAGAGAGAGAGAGAGAGAGGACGCTGGACTGTGTGCGTCGGGCAGCGTGAGAGAGCGCACGGCAGTTTGCATCATCTGTTTGTGATAAAGTACATTTGTGTGAACATTAACTGCGTTTGTGTTGAGGAGGACCCTCGAGCAGCAGTGAGGCGGCTACAGATAATAACACATATTTCATTTTAGAAAGATGAATTCCAGTGCCTTTGTTTCTCTAATGTTTTCATATTCATTGGAGCATACATGTTGGATGGTTTGTTATGGTAGCAACCCTCCCTAACACTCCCACGTGCAATTTTTCCACTGTTTATGTTCGGTTGAATGTATTCCTAACTCTCTACATGACCTGCGACATCAACACTTAAACGGAGAAATATGGCAGCACTGTAAACATCAAGTAATATGGTAAGAATTCATTCATTTTCTATGCATGAAATATGTCACTGATAAGCATGGTGTTTTATTTGTTCTCTCTATGTTTCCTCTTTCCTGTTGCAGCTGGAAGTAAAGAGGAATGTTGGAAAGGACACTGTCATTCTACTTCATGACCATGACTAACTGCAGTAGTGACACCGTTACGGACCCTCTCACTCTGTACCGGTCACACTCTCCTCACGTGGCCCCGCTTGTTAGCCAGAGCCTTCATCTTCTCTGCTGCACTGAGTCGACATCAGCAGTCAGATTAGGAGCTCTTATCGCCCACCTCGCAGCCTAAATAACTACCGACTGCCTCCCTCCACTCCACTTATCATAGTGATGTTTAATTATAGACCAAGATAAACACAGCTTCTCACATCTGTTCTTCAGCAGCTGAAGAACAGCACGGAGGAGCGAGGACACAATATATATCTTAGGGAGGTTCCGGTGACTTTTTTGCCTATATTGCCACGAGGCAGCATCCCTCTAAAACTAACTCTAACATAAGATTACAAGCCAGCTTTAGCGTATCAAAATATATTTTTACATTAAGATGAAAGCATAGCTGAGTTCAAAGCAAGGATCACATGACTGATTGTATGTGAAAGCTGCCACCTGTAATGATGAAGCCACAAGTTCCCCTCAGCATTACGGAGCATTTCAGCTTCTTTCAGCTCATTGTATTGTTTTTTGTCCTGCAAAAAGTTACGTAACAAACGTACTTATTTGAACCCACGCCATGATCTTTTCCTTAACCTTACCGCATACAGTAGACTTGTTTCAATTCACAAAGTTAACCGTGTGTTTAACGCTGTCACCGTTTCACAACGTGTGCCTCTCGCTTACTCTTCGATGGTCATATCTCAGTCAGGAGAGACAAGTAAGATGAAGAAAGGATAATGGTTTGTTACAAAAATATGATGTGTGATTATAAGGTCTTGACAAAGTGTTTGACTCCTGTGGAGTCCCCGTGGTTGTGGCTGATGATGAGGCTGATGAATAATGGAGGTCGATGAAGCTGATGGATCCGCAAAGACTGGACGGTGATGAGGAGGTGGAGGGGCACGTTTAACAGCAGCAAAAGGCAGAGACACTATCGTATTCAAAAAGAGAAACCAGCAAGATGAGAGGCTCACAATGTAGGTGTGTTGTGCTATTGGAGAGCAGCAGAGAACAGCTGATTAGAACATCTGATGTCATACTTGAGAGGCCCGAACAATGATGGGAGATTATGAGTGAGCATGCGTGATGAATAAGGCAGATGAATAAGAGATAAACTACAGGCCTAAGCATGCAACAGTATAGTCATAGTAAACTACTACTGTTGGAAATGGAGCATGGTGAAGTAGAGCTGAAAGTTGAGGCAGGTTTGGTTTCCTCTAGCACCACCAGGAGGTTGACATTTGTATTTGAGAGTGAAATATATGAACACCGAAACCCATAACCTGGTTATCCTTTCACTTCTACTTTAGCGCCACAATGAAGTGGACATATTTGCTGAAAGAATTGGTCTCCACAGGGTTATTTGCAAAAAGACTTTGAGCAGAACACTGAAGCCAGCATTTAGCTCAAGGCCTTGCTCTCCCTAATCCTGTGAAGCATGGCTGCAACACATTTTGTAACCATCATTAAAGTGGGATCTTTACACAGCCTGCATCTCAATGCATGTGTGTGTGTGTGTGTGTGTGTGTGTGTGTGTGTCAGGCCGGTGGTAAGAGCTTTTATCTAGCTCATGCACTGAATTACCATTAGGTTTGGAAAATTCTTTGAATCATCATCATATCTGATTTATCAACCAAGATCTAATCTTTGGGAAGTGGGCAAAACGTTATGGATGTACTTGTAGGTAGCTACAATGTCAATTATACTTTCAAATGAAATATTTACAATTGTCAAGTCCAACATCAGGACAAATGTCATTCTGAAATCCAAAGGGTTCAGGCTCAGGCCACTCAGAGAGCCATTGTGTCTGTCAAAGTAATGGTGAAATGTGTTACGAGTTTTAGATTGCAAAGTAAGATATGAACTGATTTTATTGCAAGATAACTAGAGGAAATGAAATGATGCGAAGCGTATCCCAAGCGAACAAAGTGCATTGTCCCTTTGAAAATCACAGGAATGTCTATTATGTTGCATGCCCTAATGAAATGCCCCCAACAGCTGTTTAAGGCATCAGCACTAATGACCCACTAATGACACTAATGACTGTAGCAGGCCACCTACGTCTTAGTTCTCCCTCTGCAGTGAAGCCTGACGTTTGCTCACTCAGATATGGATCTGCAACAGAGCAATTAAGCCTTATCGGTTTCCTTTTTCTTTATCAGGTTCCTGTGTCAGGCTGATGGATGTCAGGCAGGTCTGTGTGCTTGTGCAGCTATTGTTTTGCACTGTGGAACTGTGAAAATGAGCATTTGTCTGAGATCAATATCCAGAGAGGCGGAGAATGTAAACAAACAGACTGTCACTGGGTCTATACTGCTCTGTTCACGTGACCCCCACCACAACCACTACAACACTTGTTTGGAGGGACTTACAAGTTTGATGAAAATTTGCTGCCATAAATATATTTAGTTACTTCTATAGATATTTTTTCATATTTCAAAGTTTTGTACCTGTTTCAGATGGACCGGCAATCAGTCTTCTTGCCACACACATTTTTATTTAAACTGTGTGTGGCTGTAGGTGGCTGAGTTAAGGCGTAAGTTAATTTGGAGCATTACGAGCCTTCTAGCCCCCTTTAACAGACTGTGTGTTGAGAGGGTGGTTTTGTTACGGTCGTATTTAGTTTGTTTCCTGTTTTATTTTGAAATCCCCCACCTCATGTGTCCTGTGGTTGTTTGACTTCCTGTCTTTGTGGTTGTCCTTCCTTTTTTCTATGATCACCTGTGTGTTGTATTGGTCTCGTCAGCCTCGCTCTGTTCCCTTGTGTGTTTCTTCCACCAATCAGCTTTCAGGCTGCACTCGCATCTGCCCACCTGAGTCTTGTTGTCTGTTTAGTTTCTTGTGTATTTGTGGTCCTGTCGTTTGTCTGCTGGTTGTTGGTTTGTCTGCCATGTTCCCTGCTATGTTCCTTGCTATGTTCACTGCTATGTATCTTGCAATGGTCCCTGCTATGTTCCTGTTGGTGTCGCTAGTGCGCATGTCTAAATTACCCGATACTGTTTTGCCCGTTCTGATGTACCTGTTGGATTTTTCCGTTTCTCATTTTTTGACTCCCCTACTTTGTGAGGTTTTGTTTTGGACATTTCTCCCAGTGTTTGACTGCACACTCCTCACTGCATTGTTTGTGTTTAGGTGTATAACCCACCGAACAGTCAAAGTCTGTTGCAACGTATTCCATGTGAGTCATCAGATAACGCTCTACAATACACAAGGACATTTTTGTGCTTTGGTACATTTTGAAGCACTTGACAGAGTGGAGGTGTGCCTGCTTCTTCATTAGTTTTCATGCTGTTTTCCTTCTCTGCTGCATCGTTTTGATAAGATCACATTTCATTCAGAAACATTTCACAATCATTTAAAATAAATTTTAACCACAGCCCCTTTAAGGCATCTGCTGTGTAGCCAAAATACAGACACGGAGACCAATACTGAGGACAAAAATAGCCTCATCGAAATCCAGTATAATCACAATTTTTGATCCCATTACTGCATTCTTTTCATGGGGCAAATACATTTTCTGATTTCCTGAACAAAAAATAAAAATGCATCAAAATCAATGTTGCGAATCATTGACATAGCCCAGAGTGTGGCTTTATTTAAAGAAACAGGCAGTTAAAGGTTTTACTTCTGAAAATGAATGAAGATTTATTAGAGATGATCAAGCCAAATATAATCATTTGAATCAATATAATAAAAATAATATATAATATATCATTTTATGGCAGTTTTCATTATGCCTCATCTCATCCAACAACATTAAGTCATTTTTGTCCTCGAACATCAGAGCAACTTTTTTAAATTGAGGCACAAAGGTTGAATATCTATCTGTGTCCCCTCACAGCAGTAATCTTACTTTTGAAAGAAAGCCTTCAAAAAATCCTTCAAAATTCCAAATGACCGTACTGCATCCAAGATTTCCCTCATTGCCCTGTTACATATTGCCACATTTTGTGCACTTTGATCTGTATTGTAACGTTGGTGTCTCCTGCAGTATCTCTAAGGTGCTCTCTGGATGCTCGTAAGGTTGTTAGCATCGAAAGATTGCTGAGATAGTGTCAACCCTTTGCACTTTCTCCATTCGTTACCTCATCCATTTATTGCACTTCCTGTGTCTGACTGGCTGCCTAGTCATGGTGTTTCCCTTCCTTTCACCCAATATGTGCTGAGACAGGCTGTGGCTATTAGTTTAATTCCTCCTTATGTATGATATAAGATGAAGCTACTGAAATATGAACTAATATCTGTGGGATATATGGTTATTTCCACAGGACACATATTATAAAATCAGTCAAAACAGTATCATATAAAATGGACTTTACACGCAGGTCAAAGGGGGAATCGCGTCACCCTGTTGGCAATAAACATGCTGAACATGTTTGTATACAGAGTTACTGATGCCAAACCCCCAAAATAAGCAGTCATACACATATATATATATATATAACAAAGAATTGACATATAAATAGGAGCTGAGGCCTGCTATTGTGTTAGGCCTGCACTTCCTCCTTCTCTGGGCCATGGATCAGCTGCACCTGCAGTGCAAGAGACAGGAGAAGAGGGTGGAGGTGCAGGAGGACAGGAGCAGGGGGGTTGGCAGGCTGAACAGCACAAAGGGAGTCAGGGGCAGAACAATGGGAAGGCCTTGTGGTGGAACTGGAGCGAGACAGCATGTCTGCAGGGCCCCGGCCGCCCAGCGCCACACAGGAAAGGGCTTTTTCTCCAGAGCTGCCTAAAATGAACACACACCCACACACACGCAAATACTTACACAACATACAAAACACACACTGATAGAGACACATGTGAACAATAGAGGCCCCCCATCCTGAACCAAGGCCTGGACATGACTCTGCTGTAACTCCAGGGACTCATCTCACATCAAGTCAAAGAACAGACTGTCCTGTCTGGGAGACAGCTACAAAGGCACGAGGTTACTAGAGGTGAGAATATTAGAAGAGTCAGCCCTGTGGAACATTTGGAATATGAAGCCGCAAAGCCAGTTGGTGATCATCACAATATTGTAAGACATCCCGATCAAAAATCACCTCAATATTTTGTCAGGAATGTATACCTACTTGAAGCTTTACCTTATATCAACTGCATGACAGAGGAGAACACAATTTAGAGCTGGTGAGCTCTGACAGAAGGTTTCCTGTTTCTGTTCCAAAATGTTGGCACATTTTACATAATATCATAGGTCGCAAATGTGCAGGCTGGCCGACTGAGCCTGGTCAAAAGTGTCATGTTATTAGTTTAGTACTAAAGCCATGCTACCGGTGTGGCCATGCCGGTCGGTCAGTCGGTTGGACCACTTGGCTCCAGGCTGAAATATAAATATGAAACTGTTTTTATAGATATTCATGTTCTCCAGAGGATGTATTGTAATGACTTTGATCCCCCGCCACCAGCAGCTTTACAGTCTCAATAACTGTGACAGCACTTTGAGGAATGTGCCAGACACGCTTTAGTTGGAGTACGTATGTTCTGCCAGCCTTGTTTTTAGTTTCAGTTGATTTGTCAGTTACAGGCGCCGACGTCTCTTTCCTCCATCCAAACAGAGTATTGTTTGGATGGAGTGGGGGACCAACAGTGCTCAGTCAGAGGAATGTGATGTTCTTCTTTACAATGGGTCTCTTGTGCCAGTCTGTGATGAAAGCTAATAAGATGGGTCTGCACACAGTGTTTGTCTAACACAGCTTTGAAGTTGGTCCTAACAGCATCAAGTATAATGAAAGAATGGGAGAGCATGACCAGATTTCAGGGGAAAGAATTTAATCTTGCAACCAGACCACATGGAAACTCTTCCTTTTCTTTGGAACAACAGCGCCATACATACCATTTATAGAAATGTTTTCCACTCAATATTCCGTAGTCATCACTGGCATCCAGTTTGTCACAACGACAAGCAGCCGCAGCAACAGGAAGGATCTCTGTCGCAAACCGCATTGTTGCCCAGAGCAGCCATGACGGATGAAGTGTCAGGGTGCCCCCTGTGGGTGCCGTACTGATGGCAGCAGTCACCTCCGAAGCAGCCCACTGACGCAAAACACAATGCGAGGACAAGTATGCACAATGCACTGACTCATTCCACAAAAACAATAAAGAAATTCCTCAGACTGTCCAGCTCTGCTCCGTAGAAAATGACATCTGCACAAAGACAATCAGAAAATGCAAATGTACCAAATTCCAGGAATCCTTCTTTTGTTGTGATGAATGCGTTTCAGTCGGTTTTCTTTTATATTTCAATCATGAGCTAATCCGGATGATGCCACTAAACACATGGGGCTCCTGTAGGAAGAGCTGTGAGTCAGACAGGCCGGCGCTTCAAACAGACAGTCGGTGGCCATTCTTTTCCTGCATTCTTCTTTCGCTCACACTGTTGACCCTCTTCCTGTATGGCTCTTACATCATCATAACCCCTTGACCTTGATCTGTCTGTCCAGCCGACCAGCTGCTTTTGACATGTAGTGGAGAAAATATGTTGGTGCTTGGAGTAAAAATCTCAAACACAATCTACACTATAGGAGTCATTGTCATTGAGGATGAGGGAAAGTGTGCTTGAGGATTATGAAGGTTCTGACTGTGACACACTTTAAAGTCATTCACTGCAACCTTTGATCCTGTCATTCACTTTTGTGTAATGACTGTAATGAGTTAAGCTCTCAAAAGACATGTCTGCAGTAGAAACACTCAACACAGGATAATGTGAAGGAATGTTTTCTTACTGCCTCTAAACAGCAGATTTTCCACTTTCATTGTCTTTCCGTCACTGTATCGCCTAAAGGCACCACTTCTAACCTCTAGCTCCCAAAACACATTTCTGCACCAGACACTCTCACATCTGGATGTGAACAAAAACACAGTATGTATAACTGTCATCACATAGCTGACTTGAAATAGCAGATTTCACTTTTTCATGAAATATTGCAGTTCACTTCCATGTACTTTTGATGAAGAACTGTAGTTCCCATCCTTCTACCGCTTAAAGGCACCGTTTCTCTCTTTCAGCTCCCAAAACACGTATCAGCTCTAATCCAGTTAATGTGAAAACACACAGTAGATATGATTTCCTTCTAGTAACTGCCTCTAGGCAGCAGATCTTTCCAATTGTGTGTACATTTCATGAACAACTGCCATGTTCTTTCATGTCAAGCCTAATCTGCCAATTCTCACTTTAAGCTCCCAAAACAAGTAAAGAAACATGTAGTTGTTGTTGTACAAGATGGAAATACAATTTCCAAAGCGTGCCGTCGAAAAGTGACAGCAAAGGTCAATCTCTCTCTTTTGGATCCCTCTCTGATGCCTTTCTCTGGAAAGGTGCGGCAGTAGGCTTGATTTATAAAGAAAAGTAACAAGCTAAATATAGAATGAAGAGGAGCCTTTTGTTAGTGTGAGACAGGCCAAGTGTTGCAGCCCACACGGTTTCATCAAACAGGACCCTGACTTGTATCCAGGGCTGTTGATTTTACAGCAGGATCTTCCAGCCAAAAGCTGACTAATCCTAAGCCTCCGTGTGTACAGCTCATGCTTAGTTCCTCATCACAGACGTTGGTTTGAACCAGTTTGCACTGGAATCGGGTAGACTGCCACTCCCTGTGCGGTAATCACTGATCCAGCTCCTCTCCAGCTCGCCTTTGTCTTTCTCTTTCTTTATCAAACCCCCACCGGCAGCATGTATGAGAAGAAGAATATTTAACCTTTCAAGCACGCTACATTTCTAATGATGTTAATGTACCCTGTTCCACACACACACCTCCACCCTGTGTCTTCCTCTCTCTCTGGTTACTGTCTGCCACAGTGTCTGTTGACATCAAAGCAGTCACCGTTTGTGAGGCTGATGAAAGGCAGGAAGAGGGTGGGAGAGGACAGCGTCCAGCGCTGCACACGGCTGCCAGCACAGCAAAGGCAAGACAGTGGCCTTGAATATTTAGCTTTTCTCCCTCTTAACAATTAGATAGCCCTGAACGGGAAAAGGGGCCAATAAAAAAAAAAAGAAAAGCCGCCTGGTGTGAGATACACGAGCCAAACACAAAGGGACAGCTGAGAGATAAAAGAGCAGAAATAGATGCATGTTTGACAAACTGTGATAAAGTGGTAAATCAAAAGGTGGGTGGGGGGGGACTGGGACCTTTTGACTTCGGCTGAAGATTATTATTTAAAAAAAAAAAAATCTGGAAAAACATAATAAATTATTGTTTTTCCTTTGAAAATGTAGACATAATTCCTTTAGAGCTAAAATTTCACATATTGGGTAAATACGCTTATTCACTTTGTAGCCGAGAGTGTCTGTGTGTATAATATGTATTAAGATAACACAGGTTAGTTTAGTATACACACTACTTCTTGCTTCTCATCTAACTCTTGGCAAAAACACAAGTGAGGATTTAACTGCCATGAATTTGAAGAGAATACACGCTATTGTTACTTTGCATTATTCTATACCTTTTACTTACATTTGATTTAACCAGTACAATAAAGCCCTTTCCACCTCATCTTTAGAAATGGTCTCTGAGCAACAGTTGAAAGATTTAATTTGAGATCATCTGGGCTACAAGTCATTTGCACCCCAGGGTGACTGATACTGGAGCTTCCCGTGTCTCACACAAAGGTGTCACGCACAACAACCTGCAGGGAACTGGTTTTAGCCGGTAGAGGCAATCAGCATCCACCGTCTGCAGCTAAACCCTCACACACACACCCAGCTAGTGATGAAACATTACGCGCCAACGGTTGTGAAATGCAGCAGTTTTACAACGTAGATGTTTGCAGTGATGAAGGGATCAGTTATGCTCATCTTGGGAGTGAAGAATCAGAGGGAGGGAAGCCTCCACTCGTCTAATGCTACTTAGAAGGGCTCTTATCTGGAGAGCAGGGGGATGATTAAATGGACTCCGGCACAAACATGTTGTGCGGGGAAAGCCGTCCAGCCCCCACCCTCCCAGCCTGAACAGGGCTAAACTGGTTTGCACTGGTCTGATGAGGCACACGCACAATGCTGTGGGGGAAACCCAATGAAGGTTAACCACATTCTCTTTCATGAGGAACTCTGTGCCCTTAAAATGCTCTCTGCTACATCAGATTGCCTGACAACACAGGCAGAAATGTGCTCATCATTATGCCTATTTTATTCATGTTTTTACTTCTCGATTACACGACTCAGCACAATAGCTGTTACACTTCTGTGCAGGGTTTTCATCTCCACCAAATGTCACAGGCATGAACTCAAGACTAACACCATTTATATTGCTGTGTATTGTTTGACCTTAGTGTTTTGTTTATGACTGACAAAAAGGCTGTTGGACAGGTTTCATGTCAAAACATCATGTTGATAAGTCATTTCATTTTGGATCCAAACAAGTCCAGAGTTAGAAAGGTATTTCCACCTTGATGCTGCAAGCCTACACTGCAGTCATTTATTGTCTGAGGGTTCCTGAAGACGGGCTTTTTTTTGTTCTTCCTTTGTTTGCTCTTGCAGTCCATCCTCACAGTTTGCTGCCTCACTGATCCAAAAGGTCAACACCACTGTGATGCACCTATAAGAATTCAGCCTCGGCTTAATCTGCCGTAATAAAAACAGGAGGATCTTAACATGACGCAATCACCTATAATGTCAATGACTTGTGTAATAAGGACAAACAAGGTATCACATATAAACAATTCAATAATTTATTTAGAAAAAATGCACAAAGGAACACATCATGAATGCAAATCATCGTGTGACAATAACACATTAGTGAACACCAACGAGTCCTTTTCATAGAACACAGTGAAGCTGAGAGTCAAGGCATGTGTTCAGGCATTCGTGTGGGCGGATTCTTCGGCACCATAAAAGTCTCAGATTGCAGCTGTGCACTGCCATCGGACGCGGCGACGTGCACCTTGTACACGGGGGCCGCTTCACAGTCAGGCATCCACAGGAACGCATCAATAGAAATCAAGTCTCAGGGAAAGGACGTGCGTGCCCTTCCATGTTCCCGGTCAGTTCCTCCATCCGGGAGGGGGACTCTCCGCTGTCACAGCCGTACCGTCCATGACGCGACAGCCGCTACGTGTTGCCCCCTCTCCGGGAGGCCAGCGGTACTCTCCTCCGCGCCTAACGCTCCTTTTCCATGCGAAAAGGTGGGACCGCATCTCGGCGGTGACCCAGTCATATCGGGAGCGTTTCTTTTCAGATTCGGCTCAGACATGAGCCGACAGAGAGAGACGCGACCAAAAAAATAATAAAGAACTGTTAAAACACAGTCAACGTATCTTGAGCAGCTGCCGGACCATGCCCGCGATCTGGAGGAACTTATCCTTCTTCCGCTGCTTCAGAGCCATCAGGGCCCGGGCCGTCTCCTCCGGGTCCAGCGTGTAGGAGAAGATGCTCCTCACTCTCTCCTCCGCCTTCACGTCGCCCGTTTTCTGGAAGAGCCTCATGACCGCGTCCTGGTTGACGTTCTCGAAGATGTTGGCGACGGCCTTCTTGCGGTGCGCCGTGTCGAACTTGTTGCCGCGGACGGAGGGGCTGACGCGGCGGCACTCGGAGGAGACGTAGGACGACATCTTTGTCTTCGTTTTGTCCAGTTGGGGACTCTGTGTGCTTTTTCTCCGCTCCGATCGTTGCCCCGCAACTCGATACGGAGGAGCTGTTAGGGATGCGCACTCTGCGGCCGGAGCGGCTTAAGGCTTGAGTGAGTCAAGGAGTGAGTGTGCGCCGGAGAGCTGAGCCTCAGAGTATTTATAGGAGCTGTGGGAGGTTCGTTCTGCCGGGACAGCTGTGACATCAGCAGTCTCTGAAGGCAGAACCCCCCCACACCCACACCCATCCAGCTCTCCAAACAGAGCTTTACGCGCGGTAGTCTGACTGATGAAACTGATGTGCAAATAAGCCTTTCTTTCCCTGAAGTAAACAAATAAGCACAAACAGATATTATAGAGCACTGTGATATAATGCGCCATGTCAAATGCACCGGCAATTGCCAGCTGTCACTAAAACATTAGGAGTAATTTCATTTCACTATTGAAAATACAATGTTGAAAAAAAAAGCTCTTCGCTCAACTATAAATCCATAAAAACTCAAGTAAAAGTAGATCTATCACATTGTAAACGCACTGCATTAGGCTACACAAGTGGCATTAAAATGTACTTAAATACCATACAGATACACATGTATTATCAACAAAATGTACTTCAATGATAAACACTTTGTGGAGAAGAAAGACCTTTACTGTAGCCGCTATAGACCTACTGTATATACTCCTGGGTGGTTCAATCCAAGCATCTTAATACACTCATTGAGCATTTTGTTCATGTATAAAGTAGACTGTCCAAATCAGTTGAGTGAAAAAGGACAGTATCTGTGCCTGAATTGTAGCAGAGTGGAAGTATAAAGCATTATAAAGTACTTAGTTACATTCCACAACAGTACAGACATGCACATATCATGTATGATGATATGTCGTATATTTGTATATCACAGGATGTTATTACCAGGGCCCCCAGATGTGCGTAACACCAAAGTGACAATCAAGGCATGCTGTCTCAGCTCATGTGAGTCACTTGTGTCTTTTGGTTTGTTATTGTAGGCACGGAGCAACTTTATAAATCAAGAATAAGATCAATAGAATTGTGAATCTGCTCTCTATTCCTATTCTTTTCCTGTTGGGACATTTACACTGGCTGGAGCGCTAAAGTGTAGAGGTACATGTTATAAACTATGTTATAAATGCTATTTTCAAATAGTGTTTTTGATGTGACATTTACTTTGTAATCAACTTGAGTTTTGAGTTTTTTTGTCATGTAGTGTGTGTTTTTCTACCGTTCCCCAAACTGCTACTGACCTCCCTTTGCCAGTGAGCAGTGCTACAAATAAATGTTTCCCATTCTGGCTTTGACGTAGAAGGTTAGTGAGTTCTGTTTACAAGCGGGGTTGAACCACGGCCCATGCAGTCCAGCTGATCTGTGTTGATAAGGCTGCAAGGCGTTCCCCCTTGAGAGGCGACTCTTCGTGATAAACAAGTGTCAGCCTCATGCTGGTGTAACTCTCATTCCTTCCTAAGAAAAAGAAGCTGACCCTTCTACAAGCGTGACAACAGCTCAGTCCCTTATATGGAAAAAAAAAGTCAAAGTCAGGGTCAATGGCCATAAGTGACGCAGGAAGTGTATCGTTTCCCCCCCCCCAGAAGTCTGCACAATGAAGTCCGTATGCTCGGCATGCGGCATTGGCTGTAAATGCTGAGTGGAGCATTAAAGCAAAGATCCTGGCTGAGTCTGCGGTGAAACAATACCCGGTTCCTCACTGACAGCGTCAGAACAATATGTCGCCACAGATGCCCATCTCTCTTGAGCTGCCATGGCAGATATAACTGGAGAGACACAAAGAAATGAAAGTGTCGGCTGGTGGAAACGGCATATTTATGACCACAAAGTCGCTGCATGATAGATGAGCAACACACATTGAGGCTTCAGCGGGTAGACGAAGACCGGGGCCTTGAGCCGCTGACCCTGTTCTCCAGTCCACACCAAGCATTCATGCTTATCATAACACAAGGGACACGGAATTTACTTCTGTCATCTTCTTTCTTTACCAGTTAGTCACACATAAATAGCTTTACAGCTGTTTGATATGGAGCCTTACATCGATCAGTGAGCCAATGTTTTCTATCAATAATGGAAGTCCTGTTAGACCTATAGTTCATAAGTAATTCACAACAGTTCCCTGAACTGTTTTTTTCACTTAATGCTTTATCTTTATCTATTTTCCTTCGAGCAAGTATTAGGACTGGTGTTCTCAGAAAGTCATAAAACAACAAAACCTGGTACTGCTTTTCAAAATAAATCACATGACAGCAGAATAGCCCTGGGGTCCAAACGACAGTGTCTACCTTGAAAATAGATAAGTGGAGGGTGAATAGCTGTGTCTCATTCTACTGTGTGCTTAAAGGAACAGTTGGAGATCTTGGGAACTATGTTTATTTACTCCCTTGCCTCGAGTTAGATGCCACTCTCTTCTGGGTCAAAATGATGGAAGTTCTGGGTCGCTGGATTGGTTCAGCAACCCCATTTGAGTCCTGTTTTATTGTTTCGGGGGACGGAGGCCAGATATATCACTCAGGCACATGAGTTGACAGGTCTAAGGGTGTTCACCAGTGGAGGAACTGGAGGGCGTGCTAAGCGTATGGCATTATCAGCTGTAACTGCAATATGAGAGCAGCTCTGAGCTAACAAATGTGGCACGCTCACATGCACATACATGCACTAAAGGCTATGTCAACAAAGCAAGGAGAAGCTCTGTTAACAACGCACACAGAGGGAGAGAGACTTCAATCTCTGCTCAGGTCGTCAGCGCTCTACTATATCCTTACAGCAGATGTGCTTGCTGCTATATTCTTGCTCTGCATGTCATACAGTGCTCCCTTGGTATGCCCTCTTTAGGATTATGAGGAACACTGATTCACTTTATGGTAAAGAAATCTACTGGTCCCACTTACCTATTCCAGTTAAACACAATATAAATAATATAAAAAAAGAAACTCTGCGCTGGAGTTATAACGAGGACACAAACAACAGCTGTTACAACATTCAATACCAGTAAACAGAAGCAAATGACTCATGGCATCTTAGTGAGCGACTACATGCACTGCTAATAACGGTGAATACTGAGTCACCGCAGGCTTTGTGGTTGCAGTGAGAGAATGCATGTCTTCATTCATTCAGTATATATCTGACCTACCAGGAATTTGTGGCTGGCAGCAGACACCCAGCATGTCTGTTTGGCAAGCTGTTTGTGTAGCATTAGCACATGAAGGAAAGGTCATTTGGGGAAAATACAGGTCCTGGAGGCACTGTGGGTGTCATGTATTTTAAGAGAATTTGTTGTATTATTAAGGGCATTTTGTGAGAAGGGGGCCCAGTTGAGCCAATTAAAAACCGGACCTTGTAAAATGCCAATTAGGGTCAGATTTCCCAGAAAAAAAGTGCCATAGAATTTCTTACTATGTAAATATCAGACAAAGCTTTAAAAGGTTTAACATACATACAGTGATACAGCTGCCTCAAAAAATATCCTTATTTTGTGTTTTATGAAAATGTGCTAATTAGGGCCCAAGCAACCGACAACGTCAGGCCTGCGAAGGCCCTATTGAAACTGTAGGGGTTATTATTAGGGCCCGAGCAACCGACAACGTCGGGCCTGCGAAGGCCCTATTGAAACTGTAAGGATTATATATATTATTTTTATTTTTGTGGGGATGGAGCTTGTAGGGGTACTTGCCATGCATGAAAACTCACCAATTTTGCACACCTGTCAGGTCTGGTGTAGAAACTCTGCTGCCAAAATTTGCATATTTGTGTGTAAACAAATGGCTCTCTAGCGCCCCCTACAAGTCGGACCGGCGACGCTCCTCGGCCAGTATGTCCGATTTACTTGAAATTCTACACACATGTCCGACTCCGCTAGATCTAAAAGAAAGCCTCTCAAACCCCTAAGCTCCGCCTACTTAGATTTTCCATCATATTGAATTAGGTGTAAAACCCATTTTTGCCAACTCCTCCTACATGCTGGGTCTGATTACTACCACATTTGCTGTGGATCTAGATCATCAAAAGTTATCAAAAGCTTTTAGATATCTATTAGCGTTTACAAGATATGGACCAATAAACTTCTTAGGGGCGTGGCTTAATTCCAATACGCATAACTTCTCAACCGTTTGTCCTAAAATTACCAGACTTTCAGCATATGTGCACATCACATCCTGTAACATACCCTGAGATTTGTATTGCATTCAACAACTAGGGGGCGCTACAGTAAACCCGCGAAGTTGTGCTTTTTGTCACTTTTTACCGATTTCAGCCTTCGTATTTTAACGAACTCCTCCTAGAGAATTTATGCGATCAACTTCTCCTTTGGTCAGGATGCTCTTAAGACCTTTGTGATTAAAAGTTATCAAAATCGAGAGTTTTCATCGAAGAAACTTGACGTGGCGTGGCGGCCATTTTGCCTCATTGTTTATGAAAAAATAAGTTCTTATAACTCCAAGGTACATTATCCAATCCGCACAAAACTTCTTACGCATGATGCTACTTCAAGCTTGAACATATTTCAATTGAAAACATTTCAATAACTCATAGCACTGCCTACTGGCTAAAGGAAATGTCATATTTTATACTTTTCTTTATTCCTCCTAGCCAGGTAACCTGATGAGTCTCAAATTTGGTACGGATAGCCTTAAGACATTGATGATGCATTATCATGAATATTGTGCATTTTCGATTAACGCTGTTGCCGTGGCAACGCATCGTTCGCCATGAAAAAGGAAGCTGATGGTTTAGTGACTTGGCATGCTCAAAAACTCATGGAACTTTGTACATGTGTCATAGGTCATTGGAAGAAATATTCTATATGATTTTTTTAATCGTCCGTTTTAAATAGCCTCTATAGCGCCCCCTACAAGATTTCAAAAAGAGCAGCCCCAGCGCTACGTTTGAGCTACATATATGAAACTTGACAGGCACATGTATCCTATGGAGACTTAAATATAAGTCTCTTGGGACCATGCTCTAAACCCTAGTCGTCCAGTTTCATTTATGTGTCATTTTTCAATCGATTTTCGCCTATTTCTAGTCGCTATACTTTAACGAACTCCTCCTAGGGACTTCATCAGATCCACTTTAAATTTTGTCAGTACCATGTCAAGACCGTTGTGATTAAAAGTCATCAAAAGCTTTACGTTTGACGGAATCGTTTAGCCGTAGCGGGCGGCTACTATACGTGACTCCCCATGAAAAAAGCTGATGGAACTCAGCAGGACTTGTTCCAAACAGTCTCAAACTTCACATGCTTGATAACACTCATGGCCTGAGGATGTCTACAAGCTAATTTCCCCTAACACTCACAGTGCCACCTGCTGGCGAAAGGAAATCTGAATTTTGTGATAAACACCTCCGATTTACATGACTTTTACACAATGTGGTTTACATTTGACACATGATGCATGTTTGCACACATTCTGTAGTGCCAGGCAGAGGATACAGGAAGCATCGGACTATTTGCAAAGCATCATTTCCAGCATCAGGCGGTACACGCAAGATTAAATCCGTCTCACTCACGGATGCGCCGGCACCCCCGACGCACTGCAGATTGCGAGGGCCCGTTCATCGCTGCTCGCAGCTTTAATTGTTTTTGAAACCTCCACAAAGGCTTCATTGGAATCACCACATTGTTAAATGGGTTGGGTTGGAGTGGTACATGTTCTCAACGTGAGCAGCATCAGATCCACAATAGATCCAGCTGTAACACTTGTACCCCCTGAAGTGGAGTTCATGTCTCCTCTTACCTCTGCCTGAACGCTGAACCCACCAGGGGCAAAGGCTCCATTACACTGAAACCGGCTCAATCAGGCTACTGTTGCTTAGCTCACAGCTGACTGCACCACAGGGGCCCAAGGGCAAATCTACTGTACTTATGTCCAGGCGATGTTCCCCAGTCAGGATCCTGAACCTGCATGTCCAGGCCCCACTGGATCAGGCGGATCATGTTGAGGTCACTGGTCTACAAGGTGGTCGGAGAGCTTTTTGTTGTCTCACACATTTCTCATTGTTACGTATATATGATTACTGTTCCTGTATGGAGATAATTGCTTCATAACATCAACACTAACCGTGTTCATAGATGTTAATGCAATCGGTAGGTCCACCACTCTGGTGCTGACTAAAATTTGGGGGGGTCTTAATTTTTCATCTTGGGCCAGCATTCGAGCCAAATTTGAATTTGACCAATGCTTTCATTTATGACGAAACTATGTTAAATGAGATGGTGAACCTTGTATATATTAGTCAACATACATCATATATGAGCATTATTGCCGTGAGAATGTTAGCATGCCTACATTAGCATTTACCTTTGTGCCACTATGCTGAAGTACGGGGCCGTGTGGCCGTAGACTCTACAAGTTCTCCTGGTCTGAACTAACTCTCTGCAACATGTAAAATAGAACTAAGTGCAGTGTGTGTTTTCATTTAGTGATGTACGCTAAAACGTGGTAACAATCATGCAAAGGCTCGACGGTTATGGATCAAGTACTATTTCCACGTTTCATACCTCAGATCAGCATGGAGACCAAAACAGCTATAAAACCCACACGCCCAGTTACACTGTTACACTTTCTGTTCATCACGAGCTGAGCCTGCAGAGCAGAGCAGCGCATGTAAAGGGTTCTCCACCCATGTGTGAGGAAACACTAGATACGCCGCTGGTGACAGCTTAGCAGGGGCTCAGATATCTTACTGTCTCCATGGCAATACAGTGGGGGCAACAAGAGAGTCAGTGGCTGGAGGTGGAGATGCAGGGAGGATACTGCGAGGTTGGCTGGGTCACCATAACACTGCGCCAACAAACAAGCAGTGACTCAGTGCTGAGGCACTGTAACATCCTGTTACACTTAAGGCAGAAACAGTCTCAATGGAGCCTGGGTGATATGTTGCATTTGATATTCCCGAATTAGGCGTGTGTGTAGTCAGTCCACGCACAATTTTTCGCACAGTTTGGTTTGTAAAATACAAAAAAACGAAATGAACAAACTAAACTGTAAGTTCATATTCTCCAAACATTTTAACCCCTTCAACCCAACCTTTATGCTTCATTTATTCATCAAATCTGTCTGTGTTTTAGTCGGTGAATTCACACAGACACGGGGAGATTTCCAGCACAACCACAGTCTCGTGCTTGTCAATGGCTACATAAATGGACGGATGTGAGACGGTCAAATGTGCTGACCCCGCATTAAGTTAACAGTACGACAGAGAAGCACATCAATTGATGGGGTTTGGTCCAGCGCCGTGTAAAGGAAAGTGCTGGAGCCTGTTGAAAGTAGGCCCATTGTTCATCGTGGTGGGAGGGCAAGGTCATATCAGAGAGTCCGGAGGGAGGAACAAGTCATCTGTGGAAGGAGTCTTGACATATCTGAGACAATACACCGTTTGAAAGGCAATGTCACGCTGAGTGTCCTCGTGTGTTGAGTCTTGGGTTCTTGTCAAGAATTGGATACAATTGATACCACTCTCACACAAAAGAGTGATATTAATTTTCTCAACCAATTTTTTGCAACTAAGCAAATAACTGTATTTCACAAAAGTAGCTATTTCTGATAATATTAGCTGGAAGTGTTGAATAAAAAGCTTGTTAAGACGCATTGACCAAACTGAGATTTTCTTCAGATAGAACAGCTTTGGACTAATGTTGCCCTTCCGATCCAGTGCCCATATGGAACACGGCCGCTCAGAGCCTGTGCCCTCTCGGAAACAGGCCGATTGCTTGGCCCCCAGTAATGCTGCTGGCAGCGGTGTCATTCGGAGTGGGCTTATTGCTGAAGAACAGCTGGTTTGTAACGTTAGTACATCCAGCATCCAAATGACATGAAAGGTACTTTTTGGCACCTGCCTCCGCATCGTTTAACCCAAATCAGACACATGGGAGCCATGGAACTGACTCGGCTCTCTTTAAAAGGTGTGACTGACAGTCGGAAACACTTTCAGTAACACTATTAGGCTGCTGCTGAGACTCAGAGGAAAACATTACTTGTGAAGAAGGAAAAAAAAAACCCACTTCTCGTCATCGCGGTTACGTTTAAGAGACTGTTCCTGTCGGCCGATCACAGCTTCTGCAGCACAACAAAACCAATTGCTCAAATGCAAGAGTTATATGATGTGTATCTTTTTAACATTGAAAAACAAAAGAACCCATAATGCATCAGTGTTGCATAATGAAACAAAGCCAGACAGATTAAGAGGAAGTCCTTCAACTGGAAATTCTATGAGCTCAGGGAAGTTTAATGATGCTTACTGTGGTGGCTTGGGTGTGGAACCGAGAGCTCGGCTAGTTTCAGCTGCAGGCTGGTTCAAACCGGTCTGTCAGGAGGAGAAATCAGTCATGTGGACGAGTTAACTCAGCACTAGGCTATTGTGTATTACAGTATGTACATGGCGGATCACAGAGAAAGCTGCTGAGAAGAATGGGGGAAACACAAAGTAGATCTGTTTTTTGAGCTTTGGCCACTAGATCTCACATGAAACGCATTATAGAATATGTGACAACAACAACATAGAGGAGAAGGGAAGGGGGGGTTGGAGGACAACAAAGGAAATGCAGGAATTAGACCAACAGTCACTCCATTTCTTATAGCATTAAGGAACCACTCAGCATGCAGACACTGCATGACTTATGGAGTCATAGGGTTCATACTGTTGCATTGAAGTACAGGGCCGCTGATTGTCAGTCCATGTTTTGCAGCAGGAAGGAATGCAGTACAGGCATCATCCCCCATGCTCCTGTTTGGGCAGCACCACATGGCGTCAATAAATAACAGCCGTGTGTGTCGGCTGGTGCAGCTCAAGCCTTCATGTTCAAGCTCTGGTGAAAATATGAAGAAAACATCACATATTCTGTTTTGACTCGTGTATTATTATACAGGAATGATTGCACAAAAGATAAGGAATGGAGACAAAACAACTGGAGAACGGCTCAGGGACTTGTCATAAATATGCAGACTTTTAAACATTTGAAGCTAATCCCAAAGGGGGAGATCTGTTGCAGAGATGGGAGGGCTGGTTCACGAGCATGACAGAAGAAAGAACAACAATAACGATGGCTCTCTGCATGCAGCATGTCTGGCTTTACATATTGCAGTATCCCCATGCAAAGGAAACTGCTGTATAGGCAGTTTCATTTGCACTGGATCATAGTGGGGAGGTGCTCGACATGTAGAATAGCCTTTACACCTCATCTTCCACTAAGTTTGTCTTTTCCCTCTTTATTCTTGTCGCTCTGTATTGCCGTGCACAATGCATGTTGGGTTTGTAGAATATTAATATTTATGATTATGCATGTTATAAATGAAGTCACCAAGCTGCAGTGGTGGAAAACTGCATTCAAGTAAATGCACTTATTTAAAGTTACTGTGAGTGAATTCTGAAATACTGTAGTTATGAATCAGTCTTGAATTAATACTGATGCCTCTATGTGACCTTAATAAATCTAGACCACCATCAGCAAGAAGATATATACGTTTTTATAAAGTTATTATTATGCAGGTTTCCCCAGAAACTCCTTCACCTCAGACTCCAGCAGCAAACAGCCCAGACTTTGCTGCAGCCTTCTACCTGCAAGCGGAAGCTCAGCGACGGAGAGTCCAGACCAATAGAATGCCAGTATAGCCATATACTGTATATAGTATACCAATGAAATGATCAGAGTGCATTCGTTTTACTCAGAGAGTCCATGGCAGGCACAACCAGGTCCATCCACTGCCCACCAAGGCTTTCATATTTTGCCTACTACCCTTGCTTTCTTTTGGAATTCGGAACTTTTGGAATAAAATGATAGTTTGCATTTTTTACTATAATAACTACACCAGCAAATATAACTGGAACCAAACTTTTTATTTCCTCCCATAGCTGACAGTATCCTCAAACCTAAATCTATCTAGTGCTCTGATAGTGCCATGTTGTTATTAATGAATGATGAATTATCCTTTGTTTTATCCCAACATGTTCCCGTCACTGCGACAATTAGACTGAGATTTGTAGTCGAGTTAGGCTCCTTAGATCGATTTAGTGAACAGTCGAGTACTAGGGGTCACCCCTTGATCAATAATTGGATCTCAATTCATCTCTAAGTGAGATCAAATGTCTTTAGAATTAAGACTGAGACAGTAGATCTGTTCGACCTGAAGCTGGATTTGACCCTGTTCCACAGCAGTGATGGGTTATGGATCTCTGCCTGCAGGGGAATTGGAAAATCAGCGGTCTGATCATCAAGGTCAGACCAGCAGCGTGGAACAGACTGCAACTGTCCCTGGCAGGACTCCATCAGCCTCATAACTTACATCGTTGTGTTTTGTGTGTAGTCAATAGAGTCACATTTTTCCACAGACGCTCTGTCACGCAGGCCAGTTGTCTTTCCAATGCCCCGCCATCCAGCAGCAGCATCAGCATCTCTACAGGCCACGTAGTCTACTTTTGGGTTGAAAGATATGTTATCTCCAGCGTCAAACTATTTCTTACATGACTTGAAGACTCCTGATGAGAGCACATGAGTTGTGGTGATAGACCTGGTGTGTGACAGCCCACTACAGGCAGCTCAGGCTCACTGCAGATTGGGTGGATTTTTTGAAATGACCAGAGTGCTCTCTGCTGGTGATGTTGTGAAGTGATGGGCCTTTTCCTGCAGCATCTCTGCTCATTCCAGATGAACTGTGCCTCATCTGGAAAGTGCACGAAACTAGGTGGCAGCAGCAGAGGGCTGATTACACAAAGCTGCGGTCAAGTCGGACAGTGTCCAGCAGCCTTCAAAGAATGTACAAGACGTCAAAGAAATATTAGCAAACTGTTGCAAACGCAGGCTACCGGTAGTAGTAGCCGACCACATTCAGATGTATTATTTGCAGATTTGTGTATACGATATACTGTATACTATTAATGTCATGGGGGCCAATTTCTACCGTGGGGAACAAGTCTTGGACTCCTTTGCAATCAAGTGTGTGTGCCCCAGTAGTCAAAGTTGGTTTCTATTGACACTCAGGTGTTTGTTTCTTTAAAGTATGTTAAATTGAGTGTGGTTGGTAACAGCCTTGATATAAGACTGGAATATCAGACGGGAATCAAAAATCCCTCCATGCTTTTTGATGATCAAGCTTTTTAAAAAGACCAACATCAATGTTGAAACTCAAGTTCTACTCAAGATCCATATTCCAAAATTCAGCTGGACCAAAAACTAATGCTAATGCTAATGCTACAACTACTACTACCACTACTGCTGCTATAGGCTAATACTAATACTAGTAATGTTACCACTAGGCTAGCCTACTGTATTTTGACTACTTAAGATAATGTGTGTTCAAAATAGCAATATTAATCTTGTACAAGTACTAATAACTTAAACTTGAAACATGCATATCTCATATTTTAACATTTTAAAAGATACATTAATTAAAATTAGATTAATTCTATTTGTATTTAATTTGAATATATTATTGATATGATATAAATAGCTAACACAGACACATTTTACATTAGAAAAGACAGAACATTGGTTATAAAATGCATATTAATACATAAGAAAGCATGGCAGTCAACATGCAACATTGTTTAGAGAGTGTGGATGATAACGTTAGCACAACTTATTAATGAATTAATCATTTAGAATTTAGGATGATAAAAACTAATTAAAATGTGTTCCATTTGGTACCTTATTATTAAGACAACATCAATACACAATGTCCGCACTGTATCAAGGAGGGGAGGGAGGAACACACTTCTCCTGACTTCTGTGGTCTCCTTTTCATCTCTGCCCATCCCCCACCCCTCACCGTCACAGAGAGTCAGATGTTGACCGTCAGTAGAAACACGTGAATGCTGCAGCACACAAGCAGCTTAGAGCGTCAGGGTTAAAGCAAAAATGGGAGCAGAGGATGGACCCAAACGCAGAGAGACACATGGGAACAGAGGGATGATCAACAGGAATTTTAATAATGTTCAAAACAAAACTTGGATCAGGTAAATTAGGAAAAACGCACAAGGGATACACATTAAAGTATAAAAATATAATGCAATTTAAAAAATTTAAACAATTGCCAGATATCAAATATCACATAACACACTTAGATATTCATGAAGTTCTTCAGCCGTAACCATTTCTCATTCAGTCTTCAGTTACAATCATTTTTTATTTTTGTTTCTAGTAGTTTGTTTTTCACCACACAGCAATGACCATTATATTTTTAAACTTTAAAATATCCTGCTAAGTACATAAAAGGGTTCTCATCAAAATACTGTCAATGAAATGAATAGAATCCAGAAATCTTCTTCTCAAATAGCAACAGATTATTTCTAATCTTTCTTTGCATTTCGTCTGTTCTACGGTGGTAAACGGTGGTATATGATGCTCTACGGACAAACAGATGGCTGACAAATTAAAGAAAATAACAACATAACGTGTCTTAGTCAGGTGTTGGGCTATTTCAAGTCTCCCATAGGTGCTCAGTTGGAATTAATTCACATTATTTTCATACTTATTGAACCATTCCACTTGTTTCCTGCATGGAAGCATCTGCAACTCATATATTCAAGGTTTTTCATAGGACCCGAGAGCCCCCCACAGGGGGCTGTTTTAGAGTGTGCAGCATTCAGCGTGTCGTAGAAAGCATTTTTCATAAAGAAATATGATTATTGCTCGGACTTTTCCCGTTAATTCGATATTTAATATGTCTGGAGCAATACCAGCCATTGTAAACACTGCAAACACAATTATACATGAACTAATATCATATCTGGAAGATATCTAGAAGATTTGCCACAATTTTGGCCAAAAATCGACGACCTATGCTCACTCTATGGCTCTCTCATCACGGAGCAGGATCGCACATGGCGGATGAACACATGCAGGGGGGGCACGATTCGACCCGGAAACGCACAGCGGCGTCCAAATTACTCTCTTTCAAACCGTTCAAAAGTTATGGGTATGCATGCCAACATCAGCCGCAGGTCACGAGAAAAAAAATTGGGTAAAAAACTTACGTTTTGACGGTTTTGGCGATGAAAAACGGATTTATTCGAGCCGATTTTTGCACGGCTCTGCCCGCCATGTTCTGCTGCATGTCTGTGAGTGAGATCAATGCGCTGGCGGAATGAATCACAAAATGGCAGACGATTCTGTGGGGTGGAGCAATCCATGTCGAGAGGGGGGTTCGCCCAGCATTTTGCGATTTTTAGTCAGTAAACAGACCCGGATACGATCAAACACCCCTGCATGGCTCCCGTTGGACTATCCCGCATCTAAAAATGTCTCACACGAGTAAATCGGCCTTACCAGGGTCACATAGACACACATTATGAGCCATTTATTGTTATGAATGACAGATATGACACATCATAACTGCTCAAAATTATTCAAAATGGTGTCAAACTGATTTATTAGGATTATTGAACACTCTTAGTGATAAGAAAAGTGAATATTTAGTTATATAGTACATCAAATTAGTATACAGCAATGCAACAGCTGGTTCCGAAAATCAAAATTTAGATTTTTATGACCATTTATGCTGGCCTGCTTCACTCAATCGAAGTAAAATATGTTGTGGGGACATGTAAAACGTGTTGTTCTATGACTGTGGCGTGGTTTTAGGCTTACAGCTGCATTATTTAAAAAAAAAAATGTTCAATACAAGTGCTTTTTTTCAGGCGAACCTAAAAAATTTTCAATTTGAGCTGTGCCATAAGTGTATCAGTTATTAACCAGTAACATATACACAATATTTACACAATTCAACACATCTCACAAGTGTTACCAGTATTCTAGCATCAAAATTATTAAAATAGACCTTGTAGTTAGAGCTCGGGACTCTCTTGAGTATGGCTATGCAATTTTCGAGCAGAGGCCTAAAAATAGGGCTAGGGTCCTATGAGTTAATTTGTCACCTGCTTGTGCATAAAAATTAACTTTGGTGTTATAGTCTGACACACAGAAGCATGTGAGAGACATTTACTCTCTGGTGAGCAAATGATAAACTTCTTCTCCTTCTTTTGTATCAATCCCACATCACAGCTGCATCTCAGATGCTGCTGCCCTTTAAAGGCGCGTACTCGTTCTCCCTCGGACTCTCCCCGGCTGTGAAGCTCTCCTCCGTGGTCCTCTTCGCCTCTTTGGAAAGCCTCTCGAACCTCCTCAGGAACACGATGAGAGCCACCAGCAGAGCCGCCTGCACCAGTACAAACACAAAGAGACACACCTGCGAGGCCAGAGCCAGGTCACAGTACCAGTAGTGGCAGGACTCCAGGACCTCCTTCTCCATTAAATACACCAGCAGTCGCCCTCTCAGGCCGGGAGGGGAGCTGCAGTTGACGCCCAGGTGTGATGTGAGGGTGGCGGGCTGACGGAGCAGCCAGGATCGCAGGTAGAGGATGCCGCAGTCACACTGCCAGGGGTTACCTTGAAGGGAGACGGAGCCGAGGGAGGTCAGATCATCCAGGAGCCCATTGGGGAGGCTGGTCAGACGGTTATCGTGGAGACGGAGGGAGGTGGTCCCAGCAGGAAAACTGGTGGGCAGCGAGGAGGAGGTGAGAAACCTGCTGCTGCAATCCACCTCACTGTCATGACAGGAGCAAAGGGGGGGGCATGCTGATGACCTTTGACCTCCAAACAAGGGGAGCAGGCACAGGAGCAGAAGTCCTTTCATGGTTACTGATCACTGCAGAGGAGGGGAGAGGAGAGGAGAGGAGGGCAGAGGAGGGGAGAGGAGAGTCAGTTGTTCATGATATGTCCCCTTTAATACGATGTCGAGGTACTTTGAACTGTACTTTAGTATTTCCATTTTCTGCCACTTTATACTTCTAAAATTCCGAGGTATATATTGTACTTTTTACTCAACTATATTAATTAGTTACTTTGCAAACTCAAATGAATTATACAAAGTACTTTTACCAAAGTAACATTTTGTATGCTGAACTTCTACTTCTACAAAAGTATTTCTTCATTGTAGTATTACAACTTGAACTGAAATAAATGATCTGAGCACTCCTTCCTTTAGCGCTGCAATGATCACTTTTGGGGGCCACGCAATCGGCCCTCACTAGCTGTTACACGATAGGAATGAACAAGAGTACCGCAAAAATCATTATCTATATAATAGTATTATCTTCATGAAACTTACTTTCATGTGAGGCTGTAAGTTGTGGTGTTGTTGGACTGTGCAGGTTTTTAAATGGTTTCAAATGTGCATCTACATTACCTGATCAAACCAATATAAACTCATTTTTGCTGACTTTCAGACGCATTTTATGAAATTAAATATACATGTGATGTTCTTCTGAGTAATCTAAAGTTAGTTCACCGATAGTTGAGTATCAAACACGTACACGATACGATTTACTAAAGTAGCAGTTCCAAAACATGTGCTAACGTATATCGACGCGATGTGTTCATATCAAAACATGTAGCATTCTTTTGGATGTTTCGTTCCTCCAGTGCACTGACGGCAATACAAACGGATGAACGTCCAGCCACATTTGTCCAACTTGAGGTCAGGACGATGCAGTCTGTGGCCGAGGCCTCGTGTGAGGCTTGATGAGCAGACGGAGGCACAAAGCACTGATACGTCACAGAGATTTTAGTTTGATTCTTGGAAAACAAGTTAGAAATGTATCTTTTACAAGATCCTTCCTGGCTCTTACAAACAGAATAGAGTCATTCTGACAAACTGAACTTCACCGACTTGACAGCTTTCTGTGATATGTTAAGAGCAATACACTGAGTGATGTGTCAGGAAGACCTGTTTTAATGTCATTCATGTTAAAGACAGCTACAGAACTAAAGAGTCATTTACCTTCAGTGCTGCGTGTCTTCAGGAGAGAACTGTGTCTCTACGGTCGCTCTGAGAGGCCGAGTGTGTGTGTGTTACTACCAGCTGGCACTCACTGATAAAGACCACTGACCAATAGGAACACACACACACGTACAGTACAACACACACGCACGGACGTCTAACAGGACATGAGACGTATCGCAGGAACTCGTTATCTTATGGGTGTTGGGATCTGACTATATGGCTTCGACATGTGCTGTGGAACAAAGAGAGTCAGGCCTTCCCTTTTGCAAGCAAAGGTTTCATCCTGATTGTAGTTTGATGAGCACCAAACCCCCCAGCTCTGAAGAAATTCACATTAGGGTGTGAGTTTCCTCCCCCCAAAAACTACGTGTTCCTGAAGTTACCTGAAAGCAGCGCTGCAATCTAATTGGCCAAGGGCCAAGACACCCCAGGACCCCTGTGGTTCAGCCACTGTTCTACAAAACTACCTGCAACCCCCACCTCAATGCTTTTTCCCTTCGACCTCCGTCGAGCTAGGGAGCACACCAACGTTGTTTCCCTTTTCAACCAAATCCTAGGTCTAACAGTTTATATTCGCTGGCCGAATTCACCAAACTGTCTATTTTATCTTTGTTGGTATCCACGAAGCGAACCCCTTTTTAGTCCTGCAGAAGTGAAGAAGCAAGACTTCTTCAGAGAGAGAGAGAGAGAGAACTTCCACTCTCCACCAAGCGCCTCGTCTGCTCTGGCCATAAGGACGCAAAAATCCCTTATCCAGACGACAGCGATTCTCTCCTACCGAGAGAACACCTCCCGCGGCCCGCAGCCCGAGCCCACGGAAGCTCAGAAGAATCCCCCCCTCAACCAACACGATCGCATCGTACCGTAAGGCGAAATAGAGTCTGGGCAGAGTTAGAGAGAGTTAATTTGTGTTTATTTTATCTTGTTTGTGTGCTTAAAGTACTGTTCATTTTTATAACGTGGTGTATGCTTTATGATCACCAACATTGGTGATCCCTGAAATTGCTAGTGTTGTGTAGAAGTTACGTGTATTCCATGCTACTGTGATTCGTGTCGAGACAGCCGCAGTGAGGTCGGGGACTGCGTCTCAGGTCAGAGGTCGGAACCGCGTCTGTGACAAAGAGCCCGGTTCTTGCAGTTTACCGAACTCCGAACTCCTTCATTATAATGATGTTCTACTGCAGGAAGCGCTCTGAAAGAACCGTTTGGAACTTAGAGGTAAAATAGTGTTCAATGAGTTAGTTATTATTATCTTTAAGTAATTACTGGTGTAACCTAGAGAGCCTTCTAGTCAGATTACAGCAGCTAACACAGGAACACATTCAACATGTGCAGGGTAAAGTTTACGATGATAAATTATATTTATGAATATTTACATGGGTTTAAATGGAGAAGTTCTTTTAAGGGCATTTTTCTATTTTCCCTGTAATTAGCATAAAATATGTTATTTCTTAGATTATTGGGAAAATCTGTAATATAAAGTGTATTTAAAGTTAAGATCATGCAGCAAAGAAGAAAACACGTCCTTCATCGTGATACATTCAGATGGTTCTACTCAAGTACTGCACTGTCCAATTTTGAGGTACTTGTACTTTCCTGTATTTCCATTTATACATTTTAGACGCAAACATTGCACTTGTTACTCCAGAGCATTTATTTGATTCCCTAAGTACTGGTTACTTTGTAGATTCTGACTAATAACACAAAATAAAATAATAACTTATAATGTATTATTATAGGTTAAGCGTATTGATCCCCACGGCAGGATATTAAGTACAGTATTCAAAATGAGCTCTACTTTTACCAGCTTCAACATTAAAGCTTTAATGCATCAATGATTATAATATCATAATATAATATGTGGCATTGTGCATAATGAGTACTTTTGGTACTTTAAGTATATTTTGATGCTTCTACTTTTGCACTATAGGTAACATTTTCAGAGCAGGACTTTTTCTTCAGTATTTCTGTAGTATTGCTACTTTTACAGAAGTACAATATCGGAGTACTTCTTCCTGCACAAACTGTGTGAGTCAAAGTCCCGGCACATAAACACATACGTGTCTCATTCATTCTGATGTGACGTCTGCTCTGACTGGCAGTGTGCAGAGGAAGGATGGCTGCAGGAGATAGACGTGACTCAGCAGATGGCTCCAGCTCTGAGCGCTGCCACTCACACTCTGACAGCCGTGTGTGACGGAGGCGCTGAGCTCACTGGACCTCAATGTGCTTTAATTAACTCTGTAACACTCAGAGAGAAACGATGCAGGATAATAAGGACTGCGGGGAAATATTTCTCTTATTATTAGATGTATCCCATCTATTACTTATTACTGTGTTAAAGTCTCCTGCACATATTAGTGTGCCTTGTCATTCTGAGGAAATCAGCTCACGTATTTTTCTCATACTATATGATCACTTTGTGGGGGTCAATAAACACAGATAAGGTCAATTTGTTTTCAATCAACACATATCTGCCTTCACTGTCCCTGATCTCCCTAACCAAGTCAAAGTTATTTGAATTATGTAATAATATAGCGACTTCTCTTTTTCTGGTTTTCAATGAGCTATAAAATGTGTTCTTGTATCCAATTTCTTTTAATTTTTCATGTTAATTTTGGGATAAATGCGTTTCCTATAGAAATATAATTTGGTGGTTTTCCCTTCTCATTTTTGACATTACGCTGCTTCTCTTAACTGGATTATTTAAGCCATTCACGTTCCAGGATGCTACCTTGAAGTTACTGTATCCCATAACATCAATATGTATGTGTTGGCAACATAGACACGTGCGTTGTAACAATAACGAATAACAAAAGCATTAATAACAAATAAAAAATGCACCTCCTGCCCTGTCATCTTCATCAAGCTATTCTGCTGGTGGAGAATTAATCCTACTTCAAGTAGGGGCTCCCTCTCTGCAAAAAAACAAAGTCTCTGTTCCCTCTTGAGCCAATCAGTCACCAAGGCAAGGCAAGTTTATTTGTATAGCACATTTCAACAACAAGGCAATTCAAAGTGCTTCACATAAAACCATTAAAAGCATCAAAACATAAGGAGATTTAATTAGACCTCTCCCGGTCATTTGTGCTCCATTCATATGTCGAGGAGGCCCGAAAACAAGCAACGAGTTAAAAAAAATAAAAGCGGGGAGAGTAGGGATCGGGAATAATAAGATTATGTGTGTGTATGTATGTCTTTGGACAGTCCTCTGTCACTGTGTGGTTTGGATCGGACACAGGACAGAAACAGACTACAGCGGACTGTCAGGTCTGCAGAGAGGATCATTGGTGCCAGCCTGCCGTCCATCCTGGACTTGTCCACCTCCAGAGTCAGGAAACGGGCTGGAAAGATCACTGCAGACCCTTTACACCCTGGACACGACCTGTTCAACTCCTCCCCTCTGGAGGGCGCTACATAGCTCTGTACGCCAAAACCACCAGACACAGGAACAACTTATTTCCACTGACCGTCACTCTGATGAACAATTAATCAGACATATTGCACTACTACCACCACTTGCACTATCACCTCAATTGCCATTGTTGTTTATAGGTTTATGTTAAAATATATATATACACTTGTTTGGGTATATATATTTATACTTATATTGTACATAGTTGTTAAATGTTTATACCTACATCTTTTTTCTGTTGCCCTAGTTTTATTTTTTATATATTTTGTTCGTGTTTATTGTAAACTTGTGTATGTACATTGAGAGCGAAGTGGAAACCGGAGTCAAATTATATGTATGCGAGGAATAATCTTCCAAACCCTCATTAATGGCAATATTATTAAACACAAACAGATATGCTTTCTCAGTCCCCGGTCTTTGTGCTCCAGTGAGCGCCTTGTGGGAGTTTCTGGTCCCAGCTGCTGTCGATCTGCCTCTGTGGCAGGTCCAGGGAGTATCCTCTCCTCCTCATGTCCTCGGCTGCTTCTGCAGTGTTGCCAACTCCTCAGCAAGGAAAGTAGCTATTGGCTGTCCTAAAAGTCGCTAGAAGTCGCTAAATGACATCATCGCCTAATTTGCATAATTGTAATGAGCACTGTAGGAGAGAGGCGGGAACAGCGGCGGCTTTGCGCATGCGCGATTCATTTGCAGTCTGGACACGGAGAGTGTGGGTCTCCTCTTTCTGCAGCTGGGACTGCTGCGCGAGGGGCTACTGTGAGACTAACTGCCTTTGAGTGCTTTGGGGCGGCGGAGGGGCTCACGGCAGCTCCCGCTGCTCCTTTACAGCAGCTCCCACGTGCCGAACGGTACGTGCTTTCACGTCAGAGTCAAAACACCAGAAAGGTCTCCAACAACACCAGAAAAAGTAGCTAAATTTGACGCTAGTAGCTTTTGACAAAAAAAGTCGCCATGAGGGTTTGGAAAGTCGCCAGATTTAGCGAGAAAGTCGCCAAGTTGGCAACACTGGCTCTGTGGCATTGTTACAGATGCTTAAGGCAGTAAAGCAGAGCGTCCTTCAACTCGGACTTGACGGTCTCCGTTTCCTCAACTCGTTGCTCTGCTTCTGCTAATCGTGCACCATGGTTGCGGACATCTGCAGCAACATTTTGTAGTTTTTGGTTTATCTCCGTCTTAAAGTTTAATTCCTGTTTAATGTCATTTTAAAATCATTTTTCAAGTCCTTTAGTTCCTGTTTGAGTTCGGTTTTCAAGCTTGTATGTCTTTGCACAGGTTTTGGATAATAACATGTCCAAATAAAGCATCTCAAGATTCTGAAAACATATTTTCATCTATATGTATTTTTTCGACAACGTGAGCCTTTGACAATAGAAAGCTAAAATGACACATTTCAACCAGAGGCAGAAAGAGTCTGTGTTTTCAAACCTGACATAGAAAAGTTGAATTTCTTCATGTGATCATTATTATTATGTCAATAAAAAGAGTTTATCGTGAGCATGTGTAATAAGTATTACTGCAGACTACAGCCCAACCAATTTGTACTATTATCAACCAATAGCTGAGCACGAACATATCAGTATGAACAATACAGTAATATGTTTGTAGTAGTTTGTTTTCCACCACACAGCAATGACCATTATATTTTTCAATTGT
This sequence comes from Anarrhichthys ocellatus, assembly GCF_004355925.1. Taxonomy (NCBI): domain Eukaryota; kingdom Metazoa; phylum Chordata; class Actinopteri; order Perciformes; family Anarhichadidae; genus Anarrhichthys; species Anarrhichthys ocellatus. The sequence goes on from NW_022280127.1 coordinate 719,086, forward strand.
AAAATATCCTGTTAAATACATATATTTTCACAATTTAAAGGTTTTCATCAAAATACTGTCAATGAAATGAATAGAATCCAGTATGTTGTTACAGGAAATGTTCTTCTCAAATAACGACGATGGAATCAGCCTCAAACATACGTCATTTTTTAGTGCAGATTATTTCGAATCTTTCTTTTCATTTCGTCTGTTCTACGGTGGTAAACGGTGGTATATGATGGTCTACGGACACACAGATGGCTGACAAATTAAAGAAAATAACAACATAACGTTTTGTGTTTCTTCTTTTATATTTATTTTAAATGTAAAGCGATTTGAGTTTCAGCTGTTTATCTAAAGCTGTCTCTGGCTGTTCACTGGCAACAAACAGAAGTGATTAATTTCTCCGATTGTCAACTATCCTGAGATGACACAATATTACACCCTGAAGTGTAAACAATGATGAATTTTGGCTCCATCTGGTGGCAGAGTCATACATGGACACGCCCATCCCGCAATAGTAGAAGAATGAGGAAAATATGAAGGAAGAGGAAAAGGGAGAATACGGAAATATGACTGATGTATAAAGTAATAAAAAAAGGTAAATAAATAAAAAATGTAAATGAGCATAAGTTAAATTTATATTGAAAATATTAATGCAAAATTTTAAGTCAATATCAAATATGCAAACATTAATTTCATGTTGGCAGACTTTAATGAAACGCCATCTCTGAATGTAAATGTACACTTTAATTTACTATTATATCTTAAAACAAACACCATAAAACAGATTGAATATATTCACAAACAGAAAAATATCTGCCTCTCTACAAAGAACTCATGAAGGGCAGCAGATCGTCTGAACTTCAAACTGCATAACAGCTCACTGTGTTCTACCATTTAGTGACTGCACATTTATATTGGTCATTGTGCAGTCACACTGTGTTAACATGGTTCACTCTGAGTTGGCTCAACATGATGTGTTCATGCTCAGTATGGACGCATCAGGTGCTGCATGTCCTGAAAGACACTTTCTTATTTTGATTTTACACTCGTCCTGTGCGAGACAGATCAATACATTGTGAACATGAGTTAACATATTGTCAGCAGAAGATACAGTATCTTCTTCTCTGTTTCTTTATGACAGTTTTCAGGCAATGGAAAATGATAAGCTTCATGAAAAAACACCCAGAGAAACAAAGAAGGGACAACTTGTATAATTGATTTGGCTAATTGTTAAAATATATAAATATATACCAGAGTATGATATACAGGCTACAGACACATGAGTCAGTACTATCCATGGAATCAGAATAATAAGCAGAACTTGACTCGAGTTGACCTGCAAAAAAACCTGATGGCTGGAAAGCTGAACTCTGCCGTGAACGCATCTGGAAAAAAAAATAGAACCTGTTGGGTTTTTGCATTTTCATCCTCTCTCAGTGTTCAGAAATGATGCACACGATCAAATCACTGTGACCACTGCTCCTCTTTGTCACTGCAGCTTTTCTGAGTCTGGCAAATGTAATTCATTTAGCAGTTTTTTAAAACTGGTGCAGCAAAATTCACTCAGCAAATACGTGACGACAGCTGACAAAACCTGCTGATTCATCATCCCACTTAAGATGAGCAGTCTTTGTGACACACTGTGAGATTCTGGTGTTTCACTTTATCTACACACTGTACAGTACATACATATCTGTTCATGGTAATGATCATGCTAATGAGCAGATCTCCAGGTATGATCGAAACATTTCATGTATTTATGCTGTTTTAAAGAAGAAGAGCCCCCAAAGCCAACGTGTTCTTTTTTAGAGGCAGACCAAGTGAAATTCAGTCCAGGAGAATGTTTCCTGAAGACAAACTCTGCTGCACATCTCAACTCATCTTAAGGAGCAGGCATTTGATAAAATACTGCACGACCACTGCAACAGCAGCATTTGTAAGCCTCTACATTATCAACCAGTGTAATCTTACCATGTGTTTGTATACAGTTGGCCTATATGTTGATGGATTCATTGTTTGTAGGAAGTCTCTCAAAACAATTTCTTTACTTGTCACTTCCCAAATCCTCTGCTGAGCTTACTAAAATTCTTAAGTTAGCCTGAAACGGTTTCTGTGTCTTGTTAGCTTCTTTGTCATTGGTACTGTTGTATGCCTTCTATGGGTACATCCCAAGTCTCTTAAAATTGCATCCCCGTTTCCCTCACTTGGGTCGTTTCCTTGCATCTTAGTCCCTCCCACCATGGATGCATGGAGGAAACCATGGGAGGAGAGAGGAACGAGGAAATATGTTTTAAGAGACATGGGACGTCCTTTCCTCAGTTGCGTCACGTGAAGCGACGTCTCTTTCTGATGACGATGCTGATGATCACAGCTGGATCAGCTGTCAGTCGGCTTTAACAGCTGGAGAGACTTTTGATAAGTTAGTGTCTGTTCACATGATCACTGTACTTAATAACAGTAACTAATAACACTAATAACTAATAAAGACACAGTAATCACCACTGTAGAGGTGTTTCTCTCTGTAGTCTGTTAACAAACTGTGTCCTGTGTTCTGTTTATAAGCACAGGATCCATTTCTACCGGCGGAATGCGATTGTCTTATTTATGAATTATTTGCGTCTGTATGTTTTGAAATTCAGATTGTGACATCGATATTAAATAACCCAGAATATGATTATTGTTTCTCTTAAATGATAAAACTCATCAAACCCGACAATCAGGAATGATCAACCTCACGTGACTGAATGAAATGATGATACATGATGTAAAAAGTGTTTCGTCTCTCAGCTCTCTCTCTCTCTCTCTCTCTCTCTCTCTATAAAGTGTTTCGTCTC
>NW_022280127.1:722004-726720 GCF_004355925.1 Anarrhichthys ocellatus
TATATATATATATATATATATATATATATATATATATATATATATTTCGTCTCTCCAGTTCCCTCTGACTTTAATTGTTTCCATAATAAAAGTTCAGATCATGAAAACACAAATCTTTCTAATAAATGAAGAAAGTTGTTGGTGGTCCTTTTGTTGTTCAGACTACAATGAACATTTATTTAAACCAGATGTTGAATCAGAAAACGAATCAAATATAAAGCTTGACTTTAATCTGTGATCCGTCTTCACTGTTTACCTGTTGAACAAAATCTCATCAGTCCGATCGGCTGCAGCGTCCAATCACATGACTGATGAACAATGAGGGGGCGTGTCGGCCGTTAAAACACTTCCTGGAAGTCTGTTCTCGTGGGTCCTCCCTCATGGCTCCTCAGAGATCCCTCCTCCCTCCTCGATCCTCGCTCCTCAGAGCTAAATAAGAGCTTTGGGACGGCTGTCAATATGGCGGCGCAGAACAACTTCCGGTTCAAGCGAGGATCGAGGAGCGAGGAAATGACAATTAAGAGATCTGGGATGTACCCTATGTCCTATTCCCTGCACAGATAACATACTAGCTGTAAGAGCCATTTTGTTGTTTTGTTTTTGTACAACCTCCCACCACATGGGGGCGTAGTGCCGGTGTAAATCAGAGCACAGGTAATATAATCAGTGGGTCATTGGACACAGGTTGTTGCTAATAGGTAGAAGCAAACAGTTTTTGACCGTGCAGATTTAGCGAATGTAAATGTTATGATTTATTGGTTTATGGAGAAAATGGATAACTGAAGAGAAAGTGGTGGAACTCTGATTATGTGAGAAATAAAATGCCTATATTGGAAACTGGACTTCGTTATTTATGGCACGCATCAGAACAAACATTTGAGCAACTGTAGTGACTTTTTATTGGGATGCAAGGGTCACTACACTAGCGGATGCCAAATAAGAAACTGTCTACCAAAACTGTATTTTTTGGGGATAGAGGTTCCATGGTGTAATGGTTAGCACTCTGGACTCTGAATCCAGTGATCTGATCGGGTGACAGGACCGTTAAAGTGAAGAGACAAGATGGTCACAGATCAGATATCCAACAATATTTTACACACCTGGCCTTATTAAAACAGTGACCGTTGTAAAGCCAAACTTTTTAACAGTGCAAATTATTTTTGCAATTTAAAAATCCTGACTCAACGAATACGCTTCTACCTGGACTCGTGTTTCAAAAATTGAGATTCCATCGTCGTGTTCAATTGTAGATTTGAGATGGAATCAAATCGCCACAAATAACAACTTACTTGTAAAATTTCTCTTGCCATTGTTATGCCGATGACACCCAGCTGGTCTTGTCATTTCCCCCCGGTGACACTCAAGTGGAGACACGCATCGCTGCGTGCTTTGCTGACATCTCGAAGTGGATGGCGACACACCGCCTGAAGCTCAACCTGGACAAAACCGAGCTACTGTTCTTCCCGGAGAAGGGTTGCCCATACCAAGACCTGTCCATCACCATTGATGATACTGTGGTGATGCCAACTCGGACTGCGAGGAATCTGGGTGTGACCCTGGACGACCAACTGTCGTTCTCATCAAACATTGCATCGGTTACACGCTCCTGTAGATTCCTGCTCTACAACATCAGGAGGATTCGCCCCTTCCTCACTGACGAGATGGCACAGGTGTTCATCCAGGCTCTTCTCATCTCCTGCCTGGACTACTGCAACTCACTACTTGCCGGAGCCCCGGTGTCGGCCATCAGACCTCTGGAGCTTGTCCAGAAAGCTGCAGCTCGTCTGGTGTTAAATCGCCCCAAGTTCTCCCACACAACTTCCCTTCTCCGTTGTCTACACTGGCTCTAACTGGTAAGAGCTCACATCCAGTTTAAGACTCTGGTGCTTGCCTACAGGGCAATGAAAGGAACAGCTCCTTCCTATCTCCAGGCCATGGCCAAACCCCACACCCCCGCCCAACCACTCTTCACTCTGCTGCCTCGGGGCGAGTGGTTGCTCCGTCGCTCAGAGGTCCCTGCACCCGATCACGGCTTTTTTCTGTCCTGGCACCACAGTGGTGGAATTAACTCCCCACTGACGTCAGGACAGCAAAGTTGCTGCCCATCTTTCGGCGCAAGAAGTACTACCCTGAGCCTTCCACTTAGCACTTATTGTATTAGTATTAGTTTGTTGCACTTATTGCATTCATATTTGTTTGTTTCTGCACTGTACTTTTGCTCTGGCGTATGCTCTCAGCTCCTTTTATCAGAATTAACAGAACAGACATCAAGGAGCAAACATGGCAAATGCGCTGAAAACATGGGGTACATGAACTGATGTCGGGAAGCAACGTTCTCAAGAAGCCGCACATTGATTTCAGATCATGACCTTTGGGTTGATAATTTCTTTAATCTATTCAGAGTGACTACAGTTGTTGGTTTAACGTCCAAGACTGTATCAGTCAGAATGCAGTGAAAGAGACATTAAAACACAGTTGTCAGAGGAGGGTTGTGGGCCCAGCACACTTTCCCTGCGTCACTCTGCTTTGAATCACCCCAGATGGGACTCGAACCCACAATCCCTGGCTTAGAAGGCCAGTGCCTTATCCATTAGGCCACTGGGGCTCCAAAAGTAGGGTCAGAGACTCTCTGTTTGCATCACGGACTGTTGTTCCTAACATGTGGACTGGCATACAATGAATGATATTCCGCTCCGCTACTCTGCTTTTCATCACCCCACATGAGACTCAGAAGTCTTTGTATGCACTGAAAATATGGGGAACATGAGACATTGATGTCGCAAAGCAAAAACAATGCTCTACTGCTCAGAAGCAAATGCATCGTCGTCAACCATCAGGTGAGGACATTAAAGGAGCGTCCCGCATGTCACCCTGCTGTCCAAGTGTTACCGAGGACAAGACGTCTGTCTGCACAGGAGATTCAGCTGCATTCCCACATGTCCTGCCTGTGTAACTTCCTCCTCCTCAAATGTTGCCATGACAGCCAGTCCCATCATGTCTCACTTTGCTGTGATGGGGTTTCTACCTGTAATCCCTCATCTTGGCCTGTGTCCCTCTCCTGGAAGCAGCAGTAACACCTGTCTTTACTTTCTCTGCCTGTATGTAATGCAGGCAGCTGACCCACTTATTGTTTGTGCTACTTCAAGTCTTCATGTACCGCCCGTAAGAAGACGCGTCGTTCTGCCGACGGTGCGTTTGGTTCCGCCTCGGTCCGAGCTCGGAGACCACAGGGAGCGGTTGCGTGATGAGAAGTGTGGAGAGGAAGTGTGTGCTGGAGAGCTCCGAGTCGGATTTCCGTTATTATCAGCAAAGGCCTGAAAAACTGGCCTCTAGCAAGTTCACCAGGAAATTGTTTGGCTGAGGTGGTGAGCCACCCCGGTCCTGACACGTCTCATCTCGTGATCACTTGAGTTAGAGTTTGATGGACCAAACAACAGCCACAATCATTAAATATGTGGAGTTAACCGTGTGTCAAATAATGACATTCACAGCACAAGTGATGCATCAAGTTGGTCCATTTGTTACCTCAAAAGAGTCACTTTCTGCCAGTTTATACTGTGTAGTTAAAGTACTCCCATAATAACAGTCTGTATAGTAATCATTTAGTAATAATGCTAACCAGTGTTTGCTCTCTCACGTTCCCATTTTATAATAAAGACATGAATGTCAGAAAGACACAAGAAAGAAACAGGGAAAAATAAGACAGATATAATTGATAAAAAAAAGGAAAATTTACTTCTGAACTTTGTTATTGTTTATCCGAGGTACATGGTCGAGTGGATCCTGATCTGGACCGCACCGCCGCTGCCATATGCTCCCCAGGCAAAGACAACATGAAAGCCGACACCCACCAGTCAACACTCCGAGGATGAAGAAGACGAACGAGACTCATCAAAATCGACAGGCACGTCAACGCTCACAACTACAGGTTTGTCAATGAACACTGATGACAATATCAACCTGGATTAACTGAACAAAGTTAACAAAGAGGACATTACAACAGAGAAAAAAGACCTGAAGAAGAAGCCATGACTCATGTGGAGAGGTGAAAGAGCAACTTCACAGAATTTAAGATAACTTTTACCTCCTTTGTGCGCAGTGACGTGCGGTGAGGTTTGTGATTGGTGAGGCACTGACTCGATCTTTCAGAGTCAGATTTACAAATATATGAACCCGATATAGAGTATCTTAAATCACCATTCAATTGGCAGCTTGCACATTGACTACTGGTTGTTCTTCATACCAGCATTCTTTACACACACATAGGTAAGGTACATATGTGAATGCACCAGGAGCGTGTGTGCCACGATCTGCGACCTGCCCCACCAACCTGTTTCAGAAGCGGAGCGCACGCGGAAATTCGCGAGATCCCGCGACAATCTGTGTAACATCCACGGATTTATAAAGAGAACAAACACATAAAAGTTTACTTGACCTGTCCGCCGTTGAATTACTGTTGATTTGGTCATATTTCCCTGTTTTTTGAGAATTGTTTAATCTTAGATATTTAATCTTAAATGTTTGCGGTCAAAGCAAAATATAAGAAGAAGAAGAAGAGAAACGGAACTACAATATACACATACATATATATATATATATACATATATATATATATATATATACATATATATACACATATACATATATATACATATATACATATATATACATATATACATATATATACATATATATATACATATATATACATATATA
>NW_022280127.1:739220-745230 GCF_004355925.1 Anarrhichthys ocellatus
ATTTATTTTCTTTGAAGATGAGTTTTGAGACAATCCTCCCAATTGGAGTGTTAGAAACAGGTGTGTTGGCCAAGAGCTCAGACAGTCTGCCATCTTGTTTCTCTTGACCTCTTCGGGTTGGACGAGCATTGATCAGTGTGTTTGGGGCCTCTGGTCCCACAGTGGCCAGTGGTGAAGAAAACCGAGCTAAAATCAATCTGGGTCAGCTGTTCAGACTTTAGCAGGTTATTCGCTCTACAGGAAAGGCCACATTGGAAATATAGAAGAAGAAGAAAAACTGTTTGGCTACTGTGAACAGATGGAGCAAAATACAGCTGACTCAAAACCTAAAAGTGCAAATGGGAGTGAAAGAGGGGCTTTAATTACAGTGTGTAATATTATGACAGTGTTAGAGTTAGCAAACCCAATTTTATTCATTAATTAATTGATCCTTTGATATCTGTTACAACGGCAGCAGCCTTCACATCTTGCATAAATACCAATGTCAATACTTTGAGATGAGTTGCAGGGTCAGGAACTTAACTTTGTATCCATGGACGGGATTGAGGGGATTACTCTCTCATGGCCTATTTGATCCTTTCACCGCCCAGCGCCGTTTCAGACTAGACGACAGGAAACACATCACGGTACAAACGACTGTCCGTGAGGGCTCAGTTCAGCCATCGTTGACAACAAAAGTCAGGCTGTTGTCATACATTATTTGCACTTATAGCTCTGAAAAGGAATGAAATATAATTTGTATCATTAATCAACGTAGTCATGAGCCAGGATGTGCAGGGCTGCAACAAAGTCAGCATAGGGAATCGATTGGAGAGGATGGATGGGTCCATCGAACACGCGACTTTCACCCAGGAGAGGTTTGGGTCCTGTGTGAAACCAGAAGTCAATGTTATGTAACGTACCTACTTTTGTTACGCTACTTCGGTAGTTAAATAACACAAACCTCAATCTTTTCCCAGACCTAACCAAGTAGTTGTGTTGCCTACACTGGTTCTGCACTGCAGGGGCTTGCAGGGGCGGCCTGATCACTTGTGTTGGTGGACATTCATAAGAAAACTCACAAAAAACAACTAAATAATTGATTGTAAGATGTGCGAAGCGCTGAATGTGGATGCGTTGCAAAATTCAGTATGTACAAAACAATAGAGGGAATGGATGATGGATAACTGACTGGCTACCAAAGTCACACTTTGAATACTGCATGATTCTCTCTCTCACACACACACACACACACACACACACACACACACACACACACACACAGGTTATGTTTTGAGGGAAACATATCTTCTGAAATGTATGTTCACTGGCAATGCCTTTTCCATTGATGGAACTGATATGCTTTCGTACACACAAGTCTAATGGAGGCGCTTGGGTTGGACAGCGGCAAGAAATGTGCCTCGTGTGTGATGAGGTTTAGTCCTTGTGGGGCCATCACTAACAGGGATAGACATTGGGTAATGGTGCATTGTGAGTTGGGTGGCAGATAGGCAGGGACCTAACCACGCATTGCACTGGATCTGGAACCAAACTCCTGGAGAGGGGCCAGATTTCAGCCTTTTCCTCTGTTGCTGCTCTTTGCATATTATGTGGTCCTGACCTTCCGCACATGCTGGGGCAGTTTACAGCCAAGTGGGAGACAGGGCGTTGTACCGGACTGTGGAGGTGAAGAGGGAGCTGAGCCGCAAGGCAAAGATCTTGATTTTCCATCCCATCTATGCTCTGGCCCTATGGTCATAAGCTTTGTGTAGTGACCGACAGGATGAGATACAAGCAGCCTTAATGAGTTTCCCTCGTAGGGTGGCTGGGCTTAGCCTTGAAGAAAGGGGAAGGAGCTCAGATATCTGCAGGGAGCTCGGAGTTGAGCTGCTACTCCTTTGCATCGAAAGGGGCCAGCTGAGGTGGTTCGGCATCTGATCAGGATGCCTTTTAGACGCCTCCCTTCAGAGGTTTTCTGGCCATTCTAACTGGTAAGAGGCCTTGGGATAGACCCTGAACAAGCTGAAGAGTGCTTGGTTGTAGTTTGCGGCCTGTAATACAGTACTCTGCTAAGCCTGCTTAACAGCTTTACATATGAAGCTCTAGCATAAGTTTAGTGAGGAAGACTATACTCTTGCATGCCTGGGCATGTAGTTTCTTTCTCATACATCTGCCATTCACTCCTCTCACGCATGCTCACTTATAATTTCCCCGCTGTCATTCTTCAGGGCTGTCATGATATCAGCTGTTTAGATCAGCTGGTCTCTTCTATCCAATAGCACAATGACACAGTTACAGGGTTAGCCTATTATCTTGCTGCTGTCTCTTTTAGCGACCGTGGCTAAGTGGAGAGCAGGGCCATCCTTCAATCAGAGGATCGATGGTTCGATCCCCGGCTCCAGCTCCGCCAGTCGATGTGCCCTTGAGCAAGACACTTAACTGTGCCTACGGTGTGATAGAATCTGAATTGTAAGTCGCTTTGGATAAAAGCGTCTGCTAAATGACTGTAATGTAATGTAAATATGATTGTCACTCTACCTTCTGTTACGCACCCCTCCACCTTCCCCTTCTCCTCCCAATCTTCACAGATTCATCAGCCACCAGTGTCTGGACTCCACAGGGGGATTTATCTTGCTGCTGCTCAGGGCAGACGCCCCCCATTACAAATCTCCCTGTAGAGTCTAAGCGCCATAGACTCTATAGACTTCATCATCACATATCTGTTAATAACAAACAATGATCTTTTCGTCATCTGACTTGTCTCTCCTGATTGAACTGGGTGCCGTTGTATGTACTGCTCCAATGGAACCTGCTCTCTGTGGTGAACGTGGCTGTGCTTTAAAACAGCCAAATTCACCATATAGTTGGTCTCATTTACATATTGTTCTCTATATGTTGTCAGAAAATGAAGCAAGTCTTAAACAGTGATCAAGTCAAGTTGCTTGAGTCTGCTTGTGGGCTGAAGCGGAGAGAAAACTATGCGTTTCAAAAGTCAACTGACTTATTGTGGACGTAAGAGAGATGTTCAAGCCCCACATACTCTAACATCTCCGTACCCCAGGCCATCCAAGATTCAGAAGGGAGGGTTATAACCACTATTCGACCCACCAACAAGATGTTAGCTTGAAGCATAGCAAGGTCACATCACATGCTTTGTCGCCACATCAGTCCATACCAACCTCTTGTTATTAGAAATGTTAAGACATTTGAACTAATGATTAAGGGGCCGGTCACACCAAGACGTGTCTGCGGCCACTGGCAAAGTGCGTCTGTGCCTGGGGAGCAGGGCTGCGTGTGCAATCGGGCAAATAAATGTGATTAACAGAAAAATTGGGGTCTCTCTTTCTCTCAAAGACAGTAGTCGACATGAAACTATCACATGAGCTGTGAATTTCCCCGTTCCCTTTCACACACTCTCACAGTAGAGCTCTCACAGTTAACAGCTAACTAGCCAGCCTTACCAAATCTACTCGCATTAAAACATCAAAGACAAGTATTGAACCCGCCTCTTTGCATGATTTGATTGGCTGCCTGTGCCAAGTGTAACACTGCACCACGCTTATTGCTGAAAAGTTGAGAAATTGAGGGGCTGATCATACCGAGACGCGTCCTTAGAAAGGCATCGCATTTTTCTTTGTTTTAATGGTACCTGCTGTGTGCTCCTCTCTTTTTAGACGGGTGTAAAAGTTGAAATTTTCTAAAATCTGGCTGCCATGAGCCGGCAGCCAATCAAATCAAGTGAGAGGTGGGCTTTTACCACTTCCTCGTGCTTAACCGTTGGAAAACAGTGGTTTTGCTGGCGATGCGTCTCGGAGTGATCGGCTCCTAATGATGTTTTTTTGGTAATCCTACCAGTAGGCTACTATGGCAAACTTGACATAGATATGGTCACAGCTGTTGCTACAAGCAAGGAAGTCAGTAAGACAATCAGTCATCATATGTCCCAACAGCAATGACTGGTTTCCTTTCATCAATTTATGGCTACACAGTTCCCTAATTGATACCCAGGAACTGAACTGCATTATCCGAGCCAATGTATTATTTTCACTGCCCACATCTGCCCCATTAGCTTTCGATAATGGCAAAGCGTTTCACACTTGGGGTGGCCCACAAGCCATTTGAGCCATCTGCATCTGTAGGTCCTTGAAGCGCTACGCATTAGTGATTGCAGGCATTTTGGGAATTGGACTGACAGCGAGCAAATAGACGAAATAAGAAATGAATAGCAATGCCAATGACCAAACACATTACAAAATGACAACCTATGCGCAGTCAAAGTAATATCAAGTCCAATGGGAAAAGGGCTGAGTGATTTTTATATTTAATGTAGAAGTGACTGATGCGGAACAGCTAGCTTTTGATTGCAATTCACTGTGTGGCTGGACTGTAGGTCTCAACCTCTTTCCATTTAACTTTCTCAACATTCTTTTCTTTAGATTTCTCCTCAACAGCATTGTTCTGAATCTGCTTGTTCCAACCCCACACTGAAGCTTTATGATGACACTGAGTGAAATATCCATTCCCAGAATACTATATTACTTCTAAATGCATGCACCATTAGAACACACGGGAATAATCTAGATGTCTTGTGCACCGTTTGATTCACTTTTGAATGCAACATGAAAATAGACAAATGATTAAAGTTCACATTGAACATTGATTAAAAGCAAAAATATACACTACATGGACAAAATTATGTGGACCCTCCTGTTTAATACCAATGCAGGAAGTAGTGTTTTCTTTATGAGGCAAGTTGGTAGGATGTGGAGGTTGGTTTTGTGAAGGAGTGTTTGACGCACCTGACTTTCCTGCAGAAGACTGGAGTATGCATCCCAACACAGGCCTGCAACTAAGGTTTGCCTTTGTATTAACCATGGTCATGAATTTTCCCAAACCAAAGGAGGGGTTGTAGTTTCCCAAACTTAACCATACTAATTATGGTTAAAATATCCGTCATCTCATTTCAATGGTGCTGCTGGTTAAGGTGAGAACAATTTAAAACTTGAGCTATCTTCATGACAACAGAGCAAACTCCATCCTCTCAGGTAATGAAGGCTGTGAGATGCTGGTCAAAGCCCGGAAAAAGCTTGAAAGTGGACTTTGGGTTAAGATTTTATTAAACTTTTTTATTAAACTACGTTACATTCTGTTGTTTGAAATGTAGCGAAGTAATGAGGCATACAGTTACAACTACACTTAGTGACAAGTACCTCAAAATTGCACTGTACAACGGTAGAGAACAAACTGAGTAAAAATGCCGGTGTCAAATATATGACAAAATGTGTTTATGAGAAGATTTGCATAATGTTGTAGAGGTGTTCCTACTTTTCCCGGTACACTATTTGGAATCTTTAGCAAGATTGGACTCTCGACTAACATTTAAAAAGACAATTCTGGGAGTTGGCCCACTGCCTTTCCAACGTTTGTTTTGTAATAATGGACTCACGGATGGGTGTGGCAGGACGTAGGAGGTTTAATGCTGCATTTCCTCACGTTGAAACATGGTTGCATTATAAATGTTCATTAATGATTTGAATCTCTAACTTGTTACTATCCAACATCAAAGGGAAAGTGAATAACTGCGTTTTAGTGCGACTTCTGTCATGTCCTTTGTGTCGAATGAAATGTGCCATGGGTGCACGCTGAATGGCGTGCCACAGGCAGACCTGACCCGGCTCTGTGGGTCACAGCCCTGCTCCTGTACACCGAGCAGCGGGAACAAAAGAGAGAAGCAGCACGACAGACTCTGCAGGCTGCAATCGGGGGGCTTTTTGGGCTGCCTGCGTCCTCGGGGCACTTTATTTGGGGCAGCCTGAGCCTCCAGGACTTTCTTTTTTTTTGCACTGTGGAAAATATTGACACTCCCTGAGCTTTTGACCCTGCGCCATTGATTGGAGCTTAAGCTACACGACTGGGGCCTGACCAAAGCTGCTCCATAGTATTGGCGTGATTAATTAAAAAGAAAATGTTTTTTAGTATGGCTGGCTGCATGGAGAGTGGCAGCAGCAGTGAGAGAGAGAGGGGGGGGGGG